>NW_027176539.1:2826444-2862406 GCF_023349555.1 Cebidichthys violaceus | reverse complement strand
TGTTGAGTTTTTTCTTCAGACTGAGACTCCCAAGCTGGAGCTGCTTAAATATTTTACTTCAGAAGTTGAGCAGCTTCAATATTTAACGGTGAATCTTTTAAAGGAACTTGATGAAGAACATCTTGTGATGTTTCAGCCGTCGCTCTGGTTCCACACAGAACCGTCTCATCTCATTGTGTTGGTACGCTGATACTTCTGATGCTGGTCTGACTTGATCCACCTCACAGACTATTCTTATACGTGCTCTCGTCAGTTCACAAACATTTTCTTTTCTTCGCTGTGGTCGGCATTTTGATAGCAAGTGTTGGGCATCTGTCTTTCATTTTATAGAGTGAACTATTCCAATAATCTGAAAAAAGGAAATCCAAAATCCAAACAAATCAAACAAATGAAGACTCTTCTCTTCACAGAAGCATCTATATGTTGGGTGTGTTCATCTCCATCAGAGTTAGAAGGTTTGATGGTCAGTTGTGGGCTCCTCCGGTCTCTCTGCAGCCTGTCGGTGAAGAACAGGCTCTTAAGGTGGACCAGCTGTTAACCTTCTAGTGACCAGGCCCACATTCATCACCAAACACTGTAAAGAAAACAGTTCCCCCTTGGGACCCAAAAGTTAACGGCAAGATACATACTTTAATTTAATCCCGTTTGAACTGTACCATGGATTACACACGTTTGTCGATTTAGATAATTTAGCATTATTTTTTAGCATTCTCATTCAATGCAACAATAACACAGACAAACAGCAGCATCATCTACATTTACATGAACACAAGTAACAATGAGATGAGGTAATAACCCTAAACCGACACTGTTCGTTGAACAACGTGATCAATGAAACATTTATTCTACTTCATGTACATGTTAGTAATAACTGCAGTATTTCTCACTGCTGCAGCTTTCAGGTCATTTCAGGTTACACTTTGAGGCTCCACCTTCATTCTGCTGATGTCACAGGTCAGCTAACAGCTCATTGGTCTGTTCAAGAGATATTACTGTCAATCAACAGAAGAGGAATCCTGATGAATTATTTAGGTGTTTATCAATAAAACCTCCCTCTTGATCTTAAAGTGGATCATCAAAACATCTGAAGACACTAATAGAATAGTTAATCAGCAGATTGATTGATGTTGAAAAGAATGACAAGGTGCAGACTGAATGTTTACGATTCACTGCCGTTACCTGCAGTCCTCTGACATCACTTCCTGTCTGTGTGTTCAGGTCCGGTGACGAACGCCATCATCATGGCGGCTCCAGCGAACATGTTTCTGCCCGACAGCCGGCCGGCCATCCCTCTGCCGCGCTTCAGCCGACACCTGCACGCCTCCGAGGGCGGAGAGTCGGGGGAGGTGTGTGTCCGCCTGGGACGCTACTCACAGGTGAGACAGGTGACGACATCTGTGACCCACAAGTGTGATTGGCGATTATATCAAGAGTTTGTTTAAAAACCGGGTCAGAATGTTTCACAGGAGCAGATGTACCTGCAGAAAGCTGATAAACTCACCTCTTTTATTTTGAAATGTTCTTCTTGTGTTTTCAGGAGGACGAGCAGACGTACCTGCAGAAAGCTGATAAACTGAACTATTTGATGAACGCTGTGACTGACAAGGTGAGAGGGGGTGGGGCTCAGGTGCTAATAGTTGGGTAAATGTTGTGTTGTGCTACTAGCGCTATTAGCTACTGATTAACACATTCATGGTGAATGATCATCAGATAACAGATGGCGGACATGACGGTTTACATGAGGGCTGTTGTGTCGTTACGTCCCTTTAAACCTTTAAAGACTCTTCATGTCTTCATGACTCAACAGACGACTCAGATGGTTTAGTCAGAGGTCAAAGGTCAGAGACTGTAAACAAACTAAATGTCAAAAATACCAAATGTCACAAAGCTGAAAAAACGAGACACAGAATGTCTGCTCACTTCAATAATCATTATCAGTTATCAATACTAAACTAATAATCATGATCAGTTATCAATACTAAACTAATAATCATTATCAGTTATCAATACTAAACTAATAATCATGATCAGTTATCAATACTAAACTAATAATCATGATCAGTTATCAATACTAAATGAATAATCATTATCAGTTATCAATACTAAACTAATAATCATGATCAGTTATCAATACTAAACTAATAATCATGATCAGTTATCAATACTAAACTAATCATTGATGATCAGTTATCAATACTAAACTAATAATCATTGATTATCAGTTATCGACACTTAAATAATAATCATCTAAAGTGAGGACTATATGTCTTACTAAACATTTATAAATTACATTATTTATTATAAAACCCACAAGCCTCAGTTATCTTCTCAACACAAAATGATCAAGAACATATCAATATTTATTACAAGATGCAAACAATGTACTGTAAAGACAAACCTCTCAGGCATTCATTCGTGTAAAAAAACTAAACGAAGAGATTCTCCTTCAGGAGAACATGACTGATATAAAACATTTGTAAATGTAGAACTGTAGCAATTGCAACAAATTATATTATATCTTCACAGGATCATTGTCCATCTGCGCTGTGAAGCGCCGTCCAATGACTTTTGAAGCATTTGGCTGAATATGGCCATACCTAATGTTTGTGCTATCTGTCTGATGGGTTTGTTTTGATTCTTCAGCCTAATGATGGCTTGCTTCACTAATAGCGACAGCTCTTTGGACTTCATATTGAGAGTTGACAGCAACAGGTTCCAAATGCAAATCCCACACTTGAAATTAACTCTACAAATAAAAATACAAATAAACTTGCCTTGCCTTGCCTTGCCTCTAGACCTTTTATCTGCTCCTTGTTAATGAAATAATGAGAGAATAACACACACCTGGCCATGAAACAGCTGATCGGCCAATTGTCCAATTACCTTTGGTCCCTTCAAAAGGGAGGGACCACGTATAAAATGTCTTGTAATTCCTACACGTTCACCTGATTTGGATGTAAATACCCTAAAATTGAAGCTGAAAGTCTGCACTCAAAGCACATCTTGATTGTTTCATTTCATTGTGTACAGAGCCAAAATGATGAAAATTGTGTCAATGTCCAAATAGTTATGGACCTGACTGTAAGTGTTTACTCATACTTAGCTAATGCTTCATAGTGTGTAGTTATTATAAAGTGTTATCAAGTTTTTTCATTGGAAGTGTTTCCTTTGTGAGGACAGAGGATGTGCTTCTAGATCATATCGTCCTCTTTCCTCACCATACAAGTGTTTACACCGTTATAGATCGTATCGTCCTCTTTCCTCACCATACAAGTGTTTACACCGTTATAGATCGTATCGTCCTCTTTCCTCACCATACAAGTGTTTACACCTTTATAGATCGTAACGTCCTCTTTTCTCACCATAGAAGTGTTTACACCTGCTGACTGCATGTTTCTGATAATGTGTGTTTCAGTCAGTGTTTGGTGACGGAGAGAACACGAAGGTTCGAGTGGCTGAGCTCGAAGAAGAAGTTCAGACTCTGAAGAAAGTCAACAAAGATCTGTACGACTTCTCCAGCCAGCTGCTCACTAAACCCACATAAACACGTGTATATGTACACAGTTACACACACCCACATAAACATACAGGTACACGCATAAATGCACACATGTACACACACAGATACACACATAGATACTCATTGATACACACATGAACATGTACACACATAGATATACACATAGATACACACATGAACATGTGCACACAGATACACACATAGATACTCATTGATACACACATGAACATGTACAGACATAGATACACACAGATACACACATGAACATGTACACACATAGATACACACATTGATACACACATGAACATGTACACACATAGATACACACATAGATACACACATGAACATGTACACACATAGATACACACATTGATACACACATGAACATGTACACACATAGATACACACATTGATACACACATGAACATGTACACACATAGATACACACATTGATACTCATTGATACACACATGAACATTTACACACATAGATACACACATAGATACACACATGAACATGTACACACAGATACACACATGAACATTTACACACATAGATACACACATAGATACACACATAGATACACACATGAACATGTACACACAGATACACACATAGATACACACATGAACATTTACACACATTGATACACACATTGATACACACATTGATACACACATAGATACACACATTGATACACACATTGATACACACATAGATACACACATTGATACACACATAGATACACACATAGATACACACATGAACATGTACACACATAGATACTCATAGATACACACATCAACATGTACACACAGGTAAACAGATTCAAACACAATTTGTGATGATTTTTGTTAAAAAAATAAAAGTCTTTTGTTTTTGTAGAACGTCTTGTCTTTGTTGATGCTGCCTTGCTCAGAGGAACCTCTGACATCAGAAATCAACAACTTACTGCCCTCAATAACTCACAGCTGAATACCCAGAAACCATTTCACCACTATCGACCCTTTCATTGTGGAGGTAAGAGGAGCTCGGTGGTTCAATCCCCAGACCAGTGTGGAAAGTGAGAAGCAGACTAGCCCTTCTTTCATTACTCAGTGTTGTGGGTTCACTGGGCCTTTGACCAAAACCTCTAAAGGGAGGCGTCCAAGAGGAGGATCAGATCAGGTACCTGTATTCCTGCTGTACCCCCACTGGACTCTCTGAGGGACACGATCCGACGATCCTTGGAGAATCCTCATCGCTCCTCCTGGAGCTGAGGTTCCACAGTCGGTCTGAGACTCCTTTGAGAACCTGAGAACAAACTTTCAGGAGGCTGAGCAGTGTGACACCCGATAAATGGAGCACACCAGATTTAGATAATAAACCAATCAGATGTCAGAGAGGTCGAAGGTCGTCAGTATGTTTTGACGTCATGATTCAGAGGCTTTTATTTTGAAGGAATCTCAGTCATGGACAGCGGCCCTTTTTACTGAAGAAGTTTCCTCCATGATAAGAGCTGTTAAAATCCTCGAAATGTTAAGCAAAGGTGCTTCAATGCTTCCTTTCCTTATCTCCTTTAGCATAGGAAACACTGGACCTTCCTTTCCTTATCTCCTTTAGCATAGGAAACACTGGACCTTCAATTACCAAAGGAAAATAGATAATTCCGACCCACAATTCCTTGCAGCGGCAACATTTAAAGTGATGCAGCATGAAAACAGTCGATATGTTTATCTCACAGGTTTAATAATTATTCTCATTCTGTAGATATATATATATATATATATATATATATATATATATATATCTATCTCTCAAATTTCATGTTCATGTTTTATTCTCTTTATTGACTTTTACTGATTAATCTTCAGTGGTTATTTTTAACCTTTAATAAACTAAAATGCTTCAGTCATTCAACCTTTATCTATACGAGCACAGATGTGAAACAATAAATAATTGTAATCTGTAATCCAAATCAACAATTTAAAGTAAAAACACATTAGAAATATTAAAAACTGGATTAAAATCAGAGATAAAAAAATAATCAATTAAACAGCTGACTCTTCTTCTTTAACAACTGTTGGTTAATTTCTGTATTATATAATATATTATGATATATTACATGTATTATTATTTATCAGTGATCAGCTGAATCTGAACTTACTCTTAAACCTAAACCTGACTTTGAATTAGTGAGGACAAAATGTCCTCACAGAGATTGTAATTCAGGCCAACACACACGGTTAGTGTACCTGATGCTTCATTCACATCTACAGATGGAAGTTTAACTAAATAATAACTTCACATGATAACATTCATAATTTAAATAATTAACTCTGCTGTAAAATCATGTAAATGTGACATTTTAAAGGAGAAAAGTATAAATGTCATGACGGTATAAATATTCATCAGTTTACCTTTAAGTTTAAGTTCCAGTAAAGAATTTAAATATTAATACTTTGTCATAATGAGTTCAGTTTGATGAAGTTCAGTGTCGAGAACGTGTTTACTGGTGAAGGTTAAACTCTGGACCATGTTTACATGGAGGTTCATGTTTACATGGAGGTTCATGTTTACATCTTTACATGGAGGTTCATGTTTACATGGATGTTCATGTTTACATGGAGGTTCATGTTTACATGTTTACATGGAGGTTCATGTTTACATGAAGGTTCATGTTTACGAGGAGGTTCATGTTTACATGGAGGTTCATGTTTACATGTTTACGTGGAGGTTCATGTTTACATGTTCACATAGAGGTTCATGTTTACAGGGAGGTTCATGTTTACATGAAGGTTCATGTTTACATGTTTACATGGAGGTTCATGTTTACGAGGAGGTTCATGTTTACATGGAGGTTCATGTTTACATGTTCACATAGAGGTTCATGTTTACATGGAGGTTCATGTTTACATGTTTACATAGAGGTTCATGTTTACATGGAGGTTCATGTTTACATGGAGGTTCATGTTTACATGTTTACATGGAGGTTCATGTTTACGTGGAGGTTCATGTTTACATGGAGGTTCATGTTTACGTGGAGGTTCATGTTTACATGGAGGTTCATGTTTACATGTTTACATGGAGGTTCATGTTTACATGGAGGTTCATGTTTACATGGAGGTTCATGTTTACGAGGAGGTTCATGTTTACATGGAGGTTCATGTTTACATGTTTACGTGGAGGTTCATGTTTACGTGGAGGTTCATGTTTACGTGGAGGTTCATGTTTACATGTTTACATGGAGGTTCATGTTTACATGTTTACATAGAGGTTCATGTTTACATGTTTACATAGAGGATCATGTTTACATGGAGGTTCATGTTTACATGGAGGTTCATGTTTACATGTTTACATGGAGGTTCATGTTTACATGAAGGTTCATGTTTACATGGAGGTTCATGTTTACATGAAGGTTCATGTTTACGTGGAGGTTCATGTTTACATGAAGGTTCATGTTTACATGTTCACATAGAGGTTCATGTTTACATGGAGGTTCATGTTTACATGAAGGTTCATGTTTACATGTTTACATGGAGGTTCATGTTTACATGTTCACATAGAGGTTCATGTTTACATGGAGGTTCATGTTTACATGTTTACATAGAGGTTCATGTTTACGTGGAGGTTCATGTTTACATGGAGGTTCATGTTTACGTGGAGGTTCATGTTTACGTGGAGGTTCATGTTTACATGGAGGTTCATGTTTACATGGAGGTTCATGTTTACATGTTTACATGGAGGTTCATGTTTACATGGAGGTTCATGTTTACATGGAGGTTCATGTTTACATGTTTACGTGGAGGTTCATGTTTACGTGGAGGTTCATGTTTACATGGAGGTTCATGTTTACATGTTTACATGGAGGTTCATGTTTACATAGAGGTTCATGTTTACATGTTTACATAGAGGTTCATGTTTACATGTTTACATGGAGGTTCATGTTTACATGTTTACATAGAGGATCATGTTTACATGGAGGTTCATGTTTACATGGAGGTTCATGTTTACATGTTTACATGGAGGTTCATGTTTACATGTTTACATGGAGGTTCATGTTTACATGTTTACATAGAGGTTCATGTTTACATGTTTACATAGAGGATCATGTTTACATGGAGGTTCATGTTTACATGGAGGTTCATGTTTACATGTTTACATGGAGGTTCATGTTTACATGAAGGTTCATGTTTACATGGAGGTTCATGTTTACATGAAGGTTCATGTTTACGTGGAGGTTCATGTTTACATGTTTACATAGAGGTTCATGTCTACATGTTCACATAGAGGTTCATGTTTACATGGAGGTTCATGTTTACATGTTTACATAGAGGTTCATGTTTACGTGGAGGTTCATGTTTACATGTTTACATGGAGGTTCATGTTTACATGGAGGTTCATGTTTACATGGAGGTTCATGTTTACATGTTTACATGGAGGTTCATGTTTACATGAAGGTTCATGTTTACATGTTTACATGGAGGTTCATGTTTACATGTTTACATGGAGGTTCATGTTTACGTGGAGGTTCATGTTTACATGTTTACATGGAGGTTCATGTTTACATGGAGGTTCATGTTTACATGGAGGTTCATGTTTACATGTTTACATGGAGGTTCATGTTTACATGAAGGTTCATGTTTACATGTTTACATGGAGGTTCATGTTTACATGTTTACATGGAGGTTCATGTTTACATGTTTACGTGGAGGTTCATGTTTACGTGGAGGTTCATGTTTACATGGAGGTTCATGTTTACATGTTTACATGGAGGTTCATGTTTACATAGAGGTTCATGTTTACATGTTTACATAGAGGTTCATGTTTACATGTTTACATGGAGGTTCATGTTTACATGTTTACATAGAGGATCATGTTTACATGGAGGTTCATGTTTACATGGAGGTTCATGTTTACATGTTTACATGGAGGTTCATGTTTACATGTTTACATGGAGGTTCATGTTTACATGTTTACATAGAGGTTCATGTTTACATGTTTACATAGAGGATCATGTTTACATGGAGGTTCATGTTTACATGGAGGTTCATGTTTACATGTTTACATGGAGGTTCATGTTTACATGAAGGTTCATGTTTACATGGAGGTTCATGTTTACATGAAGGTTCATGTTTACGTGGAGGTTCATGTTTACATGTTTACATAGAGGTTCATGTCTACATGTTCACATAGAGGTTCATGTTTACATGGAGGTTCATGTTTACATGGAGGTTCATGTTTACATGAAGGTTCATGTTTACATGTTTACATGGAGGTTCATGTTTACATGTTCACATAGAGGTTCATGTTTACATGGAGGTTCATGTTTACATGTTTACATAGAGGTTCATGTTTACGTGGAGGTTCATGTTTACATGGAGGTTCATGTTTACATGGAGGTTCATGTTTACATGTTTACATGGAGGTTCATGTTTACATGAAGGTTCATGTTTACATGTTTACATGGAGGTTCATGTTTACATGTTTACATGGAGGTTCATGTTTACATGTTTACGTGGAGGTTCATGTTTACGTGGAGGTTCATGTTTACATGGAGGTTCATGTTTACATGTTTACATGGAGGTTCATGTTTACATAGAGGTTCATGTTTACATGTTTACATAGAGGTTCATGTTTACATGTTTACATGGAGGTTCATGTTTACATGTTTACATGGAGGTTCATGTTTATGAGGAGGTTCATGTTTACATGGAGGTTCATATTTACATTGAGGTTCATGTTTACATAGAGGTTCATGTTTACATGGAGGTTCATGTTTACGTGGAGGTTCATGTTTACATGGAGGTTCATGTTTACATGTTTACATGGAGGTTCATGTTTACATGGAGGTTCATGTTTACATGTTTACATGGAGGTTCATGTTTACATGGAGGTTCATGTTTACGTGGAGGTTCATGTTTACATGGCGGTTCATGTTTACATGGAGGTTCATGTTTACATGTTCACGTGGAGGTTCATGTTTACATGGAGGTTCATGTTTACATGGATGTTCATGTTTACATGGAGGTTTATGTTTACATGTATGTTCATGTTTACATGGAGGTTCATGTTTACATGTTTACATGAAGGTTCATGTTTACATGGAGGTTCATGTTTACATGGAGGTTCATGTTTACATGGATGTTCATGTTTACATGGAGGTTCATGTTTACGTGGAGGTTCATGTTCATGTGGAGGTTCATGTTTACATGGAGGTTCATGTTTACATGAAGGTTCATGTTTACATGTTTACGTGGAAGTTCATGTTTACATGTTTACATAGAGGTTCATGTTTACATGGAGGTCCATCTTTACATAGAGGTTCATGTTTACATGGAGGTCCATGTTTACATAGAGATTCATGTTTACATGGAGGTCCATCTTTACATAGAGGTTCATGTTTACATGGAGGTCCATGTTTACATAGAGATTCATGTTTACATGGAGGTCCATCTTTACATAGAGGTTCATGTTTACATGGAGGTCCATGTTTACATAGAGATTCATGTTTACATGGAGGTCCATCTTTACATAGAGGTTCATGTTTACATGTTCACATAGAGGTTCATGTTTACATGGAGGTCCATGTTTACGTGGAGGTTCATGTTTACATGGAGGTTCATGTTTACATGGAGGTCCATCTTTACATAGAGGTTCATGTTTACGTGGAGGTTCATGTTTACATGTTTACATGGAGGTACACGTTTACGTTTAGGTACATGTTTACATGTTCACATAGAGGTCCATGTTTACATGGAGGTTCATGTTTACATGTTTACATGGAGGTTCATGTTCACATAGAGGTTCATGTTTACGTGGAGGTCCATGGAGGATACAAACCCCCCCTCTCCCGTACTCCTGCTTGACCCCCCCAGGACTCTCTGAGGGACACAGTCTGGGACAAACTTTCCCTTAGGCTGAGCAGTGTGATACTCTGATAACTGGAGCGCACTCTCTGATCCTCCTTTAACAATGGGAACCACCACACAAGTCCACAGACACTGAAGACTTCAAACACAGTGATCGTCCTCCAGCCGTAGTCTCTTGGTTACTGAGGAGTCATCGAACTCATGGAGGACGTGTCGGTCCTTGAAGAGCTCGTTCTACCTTTGGACTATATCCCGTCTGGGTCTGCAGTTCTTCTCCTGCTGAACTCAAAGACATTAGAGCTCTACAGCAGGAGATTAAAACCAAAACATCACTGGTTCTGTCTACTGAGCATCAGTGGTTTTAATGAGGAGAGCTAAAAGATATTAAAAGATGAAACCTGTTCACCAGCTGATGAACCAGACTTCACATCAGATTGTTCCTGAACTCATCCTCATATTATTGTGGGACCTCAAACTGCAATAAATGAACCTGATAATGAAACCATTATGATAAACACACACACACACACACACACACACACACACTCACCTAGATCCTCAGAGAGAGAGTGCGAGAGAGAGTGAGAGAGTGCGAGAGAGTGAGAGAGAGAGAGAGAGAGAGAGAGAGAGAGAGAGAGATATGATTTCAGGTTACTGTTTTTGAGGATCAAACACTTTGGATGATTCTATTTTCCTAATGAATGTTGATTTTAGTTGTTTCACTTTTTCTCAAGGAGATTTGGTTTATATGGGAATATCGAGTGTGTGTGTGGGTGTGAGAGAGAGAGAGAGAGAGAGAGAGAGAGAGAGAGAGAGAGAGAGAGAGAGAGAGAGAGAGAGTGTGTTATGTAACGTAACGGTGGCCCAGCTCTCAGCTCTGATGTTCTACGATGACGAATCAAAACCTCACGGAGGAAATCTGAACTGGATTCTCCCCAAAAATCCTCTGAACAGTGAAATCCACTGCTGTCAAATACTAATGGAATGATTCCGTAGTATTTCTGTGATACTGCTGTAGTATTTCTGTAATACTCTTGTAGTATTTCTCTCTTGTAGTATTTCTGTGATACTCTTGTAGTATTTCTGAGGTAGTCCTGTAGTATTTCTGTGATACTCTTGTAGTATTTCTGTGGTACTCCTGGAGTATTTCTATGATACACCTCCTCTCCTCTGTCCTGCTCCTCCTCCTTACACCCCACTCCACCTCCTCCTCTCCTCTACTAACACCTCTCCAGTTTTACCTACATCCTTTTTTATGTCTCCCTCGCCTCCTTTCTGTTACAATATAACTTTCACTCACATCCTACAATGCAATGCTTCGTTGTCATACAGTGGTTGATGGCTTTGAATGTCGCCTCACTGATTTATATATATATATATATATATATATATATATATTTGATATTATGGATTGTGTCTGCATTTTTTTGTAGTTTGTTTGTTATACCAGAAATGTAGAGAAGCGTTGGTGATGATGCGGCGGCCATGTTGGATCTCAGCTAGTAAACAAACACAATGTGCAGATTCTCTCGACCACTCTAGTAAAACGATTTTTTATCAAATTATTTTTTTTGTAAACGTGAGAAAATTCTTCTGGTTTCTTATTGGAGTTGTACATTTTTCCCCATTTTTTTCAAGCTTCATTTCAAGAGATTTCCATATTTCATGAATGAATCATGTGATTGATACGTTTGTTGTCTGTGATTGATATGTTTGTTGTCTGAGTGAAGACTACTATCCCTCTATCTCACTATCCCTTTATCTCTCTATCTCACTATCCCTCTAACCCTCTATCCCACTATCCCTTTATCTCACTATCCCTCTATCCCACTATCCCTCTATACCACTAACCTTTTATCCCACTATCCCTTTATCTCACTATCCCTCTATCCCACTAACTCTCTGACCCACTATCCCGCTATCCCTTTATCCCTCTAACCCACTATCCCACTGTCCCTTTATCTCACTATCCCTCTAACCCACTATCCCTCTATCCCTTTATCTCACTATCCCTCTAACCCACTTTCCCTTTATCTCACTATCCCTCTATCCCATTATCCCTTTATCTCACTATCCCACTATCCCTCTGACCCACTATCCCTCTATGCCACTAACCTTTTATCCCTCTATCCTTTTATCTCACTATCCCTCTATCCCACTAACCTTTTATCCCACTATCCCTTTATCTCACTATCCCTCTATCCCACTAACACTCTATCCCTCTATCCTTTTATCTCACTATCCCTCTATCCCACTATCCCTCTACCCCTCTATCCTTTTATCTCACTATCCCTCTATCCCACTAACCTTTTATCCCACTATCCCTTTATCTCACTATCCCTCTATCCCACTAACACTCTATCCCTCTGTCCTTTTATCTCACTATCCCTCTATCCCACTATCCCTCTACCCCTCTATCCTTTTATCTCACTATCCCTCTGTCCCTCCCACTATCTTATGAGACAAAACACTATAATAATAATAAACCATCAACCATCAGGCCTGTGTTCCTTTAAGAGCTAAGGTGCTATGAAATATGAATACATTGTAAGTTAACTAAACCATATTTGCATTCCAGAGAAAATTAAGCAATGAAGGAAATAAAACGTATTTTTATCATTGCCGAGTATAAAATGTAAATCATCATTAAGATCAGAATCCCATAGATGATGATTCAACTGAATGTCACCAAATATACATTTATGATTCATTTATTATTATTTATTATATGATTCATGAGAAAGAACTCAGGTGGTCTCATGTTTACTGTTGATGACACTTTCACTTCAAAACACTCTTTTCTTTATTGTTGTGTTAAAAATAACATCAATCTCCCAAAAACCTTCAAATAGTAATAAACACAATGAATATTGATAAATATATATATATATATATTAGTGCTTGGCAACTTAACACGTTATTATCGCATTAAGGCCTTAATTAATTAACGCAGACAATTATTTTATTGCATTAACGCAGTTTTTTTTTTAAATGCAATCCACACCGTTGATGTCAGCAAATCACCAAACCAGCGGTGGAGGAGTCTTCATCACTACGTTGATGCAGCGTGTGGAGGAGTAGAGATAAACTAAAGACGAGCTAACAGACGCCACAGAGAAGTGGAGAGATACAAACTGCATGCAGGACTAGTGTTGAGAAGACGTCGGTCTGAGGAACATTCTTACATTCTTTAGCATTCTTAAAGTTTTTCTACTTTAAAATACAAGTGACTAATACACTACTTTTGAAATCATTATTGAATTTTGCGCATAACGATGAGATTAATCAAGATTAAAAATTGTAATCGTTGCCCAGCACTAATAAATATATATATATATATATATATAATATATATATATATATATATATATATAATAGTAATTATAATCTGTGTTATTTATGAAGTTTATTGATCAGTGACTAAAAGAACAAAGTGAACTTTCACTTTCAACCTTGAATAACCTTCAGAGACATGAACATGTTGCTCTCCTCTCATCTTATCTCATCTCCTCCTCCTCTCCTCTCCTCTCCTCTCCTCTCCTCTCCTCTAACACTCACCTGTTCTCCACCTCCTCTCCACCTCTCTCCACCTCCTCATCTCATCTCCTCCCCTCTCCTCTCCTCTCACAAGCTCCTCGGCACCTCCTGAGTCCTCCCTCCACCTCCTCTCCTCTCATCTCCTCCCCTCTCCTCCTCTCACAAGCTCCTCTGCACCTCCTCCCCTCCTGAGTCCTCCCTTCTCCCTCCACCTCCTCTCCTCTCTACTCCTCTCCTCTCCTCTCCTCTCACAAGTTCCTCTGCACCTCCTCCCCTCCTGAGTCCTCCCTCCTCCCCTCTCGCTCTCCTCTCCGTGTTTGTGCGGAGCAGAAGGAGAAACCGGAGGAGCGGCAGAGCGATGCTGAGCGCGCAGCAGGATGTCTTTCACCTCCTCCTCCTCCTCCTCTTCCTCCTGGTCCCGGACTCTCCTAACCTCGCTCCTTTTGCAGCTCCTTCTCGTGCCGCCGTGCCTCCTCCACCCGCAGCCGTGCCACCTCCTGGCTCAGATCGGACACACTGTGCGCGTGGGTGCGCTCCTTCCGGCGCAACGGGCAGCTCGCGTGCAGGTCCAGGCGGCGCTGAGCCGCGCGACGGCCACAATGAACCGGGACCAAGACCGGGACCCGGAGCGGGACCGGGAGCGGAACAACTTTCTGCCCTTCAACTTGAGTCTGGAGCTGGTTTCCCGCCAGCCGGCCGCCGCGGACCCGGAGTCCCTGTTCCGGTGCGTGTGTCAGGGCGTCGTGGTGCAGGGAGTGTCCGCCGTGCTCGCGTTCCCGCAGAGCCGCGAGGAGCTGCTACAGGTGGACTTCATGGCCTCGTTTCTGGAGATCCCGTTCCTCAGCGTCATTGAGCACGGAGAGCCTCTCCGGACCCAGGTACGACTAGCACGTGCGCTTCCGGTACAGCCATGCGGCTCCGAATCAACCCGGTTTTGTTGTGGTCTAACCCGGTCTGGGTATGGGGTTAGTGGTTTTGTGTGGTCCGGTTTGACCTTCCGCTGCTTGATGTCTGGAGGTTTCTGTAACAGCTGAGATCCGGTTTGTGGTGTAAAATAAGGAGCACGTGCAGCCGCTCCGTGACTGAGTGCAGAGCTGTTGTTAGTTTGTTTGTTGTTTGTTTGTTTGTTTCCCGCTGAAAAGACGTCAAAAGTGAAACTTTAGATTAAACGTTTTGTCCAGATTTCCATTGTCTACGTTGTGATAAAAATAGAATTTGATGATTTTAGAGGTTTATTCAGAAACCAGATCCACATTCCTCAGTTTAAAGTCAAAATTACAAATTCAGTTAAAATCAACGTCTTCAAATAGTCGCAGAAAAAAGTTTCACTTTTAAACGTCTTTTATCAATCAACAGTGTTCTTAAGCATCAAACTCAACTATTAGTGAGAGGAAGAGTGTGAGGAAGAAGAAGAGTGTGAGGAAGAGCGTG
Source organism: Cebidichthys violaceus (assembly GCF_023349555.1). Classification (NCBI taxonomy): domain Eukaryota; kingdom Metazoa; phylum Chordata; class Actinopteri; order Perciformes; family Stichaeidae; genus Cebidichthys; species Cebidichthys violaceus. Next base: position 2,847,067 of record NW_027176539.1, on the reverse strand, counting down.
AGGAAGAGTGGGAGGAATAGTGGGAGGAAGAGGAAGAGTGGGAGGAATAGTGAGAGGAAGAGGAACAGTGAGAGGAAGAGTGGGAGGAATAGTGAGTGGAAGAGTGTGAGTAATAGTGAGAGGAAGAGGAAGAGTGGGAGGAATAGTGGGAGGAAGAGGAAGAGTGGGAGGAATAGTGAGAGGAAGAGGAAGAGTGGGAGAAATATTAAGAGGAAGAGTGTCAGGAATAGTGAGAGGAAGAGTGTGAGTAATAGTGAGAGGAAGAGTGGGAGGAAGAGGAAGAGTGGGAGTAATAGTGAGAGGAAGAGTGGGAGGAAGAGCAAGAGTGGGAGGAATAGTGAGAGGAAGAGGAATAGTGTGAGGAAGAGTGAGAGGAAGAGTGTGATTAATAGTGAGAGGAAGAGTGTGATTAATAGTGAGAGGAAGAGGAAGAGTGAGAGTAATAGTGAGAGGGAGAGGAAGAGTGAGAGGAAGAGTGAGAGGAAGAGGAATAGTGAGAGGAAGGGTAATAGTGAGAGGAAGAGGAAGAGGGAGAGTAATAGTGAGAGGAAGAGGATGAGTGAGAGTAATAGTGAGAGGAAGAGTGAGAGGAAGAGTAATAGTGAGAGGAAGAGTGAGAGGAATAGTGAGAGGAAGAGTAATAGTGAGAGTAATAGTGAGAGGAATAGGAAGAGTGAGATGATGTGTGGGAGGAGTTGTGCTCTCTGCTGGTGAAGACTTCTACCTCCAGAGCTTCTGTATTTACAGTCTGAAGGAGTTGTGCTCTCTGCTGGTATTTACAGTATAACAGTAAAACATTGATTTGTTTAAAACATTTTTTGTCCCTCAACGACCCAGAATGTGCAGAACTTCCTGCCGGAGGCTTTCAGAGTAAAAGCCTGAGTGTGTGTTGATGAGATTATCTCTGCAGAGATTTTCATTTCCACACTAAAAACAATCCAGTTAAAGCTGATATCAGGTGTCCTTGTTTTTAATCCTGTTCTTCATCAAACTACACAGAATATAATTCAGAGCCACCAACATATTTAATGTGATGTTTAGAGATGTCTGTACTGTTAGCCGATTGAAGAGTTTCATATCACTCTTGGATAATTGTGATGAGCTTTATCATTTAGAGTCTCAATGAGACAGACGTGAACAACTAAACTCTGGTTTCATTTGAGTCCTGAATCCACAAACAGCTGATTCAGTGTTTGAAGTGAAGCATTCGTCCTCCTGCTGCTGTTTGTTGTTGATTTCAGAGACTCTGAAGGAGCTCAACATTTGCTCAGAGACTCAGAGACTCAGCAAGGGAACCTAGCTGCTGTGTGATGTTTACAGAACAGATTCCTCTCATCAGGTCAGAGACGATCAGCTGTTTCTGCTTCTCTCCTCAATCATGAAGCAGTCTGACTGCAGTGGTCTGAACCCGCCTGATACAACCTCAGTGTTTCACTGCAAACCTCATCTTCTACATGAATCCCACCATAAATGTGAATTCAATTTATTTCTACAGCCGAAAATCACAAATCTTCTTCTTCAGAGTTCTTTAAAATCTTTACAACAAACTCACATCAGAACAAGAAAAACCTTTAAAAACCTCAGAGAGCAACAGAGGATTTGATCAGAGAGTTTTATTACCATGAAGAAGAACTGGACATATATATATATATATATATATATATATATATATATATATATATATATATATATATATATATATATATATATATATATATATATATCATCCTATGTAGTGATATGAAGTATTTGTTGTTGAAGACATTCTATGTAGTGATTTTAAGTATTTGTTGTTATAAACTAAGTACTTCCTCTCTGATCGCTGCAGGAACCAATGAGCCATCAGGAAGCTGAGATCAAACTGATGAATAGAATCCAAAGAGGTTTATGATTCTAAACATCTGGAGAGTTTCAACCTTTTATTCACACATTTAGTCCTTTAACTAGTTTGACTAGTTACCATCACCTGGTGAACTGGTTTCACTGGTTTAGACCGGTTTTACTTCCCCTGGTGAACTCTGTTAACTGGTTTCAACTGGCCCTCTGACCCGTTTGTTTTTGATCAGAACTCACATTAAACAATAACTTCCACATCGAGGCTGTTGCAAAGTGAATTGACCAAAAACATCCACCAGAGCTAAAAACAATCATATTCAAAAGGTAAAGTAAACTCAGTCAGAAGCCTTCAAGTTGTTTATCTCTTAGAAATCACCACTGACATTATTTTAGTGGATTCCGTTGTTCAGATACATGTTTGAAATACAGTTTTTGTGATTTTTCATTGAAAAGTTTGAATCTATATTTCAGTTGTTGGTGGTTACACAAATAACTCTAGTTCAACGATCTTTAGAGCTGCAGGTAAACACCTGAGTAACCGCTTAAACTGTCCACTTTTGAAAAGTGATTGATTTCAGTGTAAATAAAAGTTCTTTCTGAAATAACAGCTCCATTTAAGCCCAAGTAAATAAATGATTTATTTTATACATGTGTTAATTTGGATGTTTGACTGAGACAAACTTCAGTGATTAACTGGAATTCATTTAACAAATTATAGGAAATATCAACATAATTAGGAACATACAGACCATAATACAAAGTGTTCCTGAATGTCTGATAGCAAAGCACTCAGGGAGTGGCTTGTGACCTCTGACCTTTTATTAATTAAACTGTGGTGATGTTTTAATCTGGCTGTCAGACTGAAGCTCGTTAAGACTCCCTCGTTAGGAGACTTAACAAGCTGATAATTGCTGCCGATGTTTGAGTCTCTGCAGGCTGATAAACAGACTGCTGATAAGTTATCAGACTGATCCCAGACCAGCTGGAGACCCCGTATTACACACACACACACACACACACACACACAAAAACCGACATGTAGTGACGACGTGTTCAGGTCCTGTGGGACAAACGAGAACTAACAGCTTCCAGTTTGTCAGGAATTCAGTTCACGTTCGTCAACACAAGTTCTGCTTCATTCAAAGACACAGACACACACACACACACACACACACACACACACACACACACACACACACACACACATACACACACACACACACACAGAGCCCTGAGCTGCCTTCAGGCTCTCAGACGTTAGTGAGGAACATTTCCAACTGATAACACAAATAAGACATATTTATATTCAGTATAGAACTTAAGTAGGTTACAGATGAGACTCTTATTTATTCTGTAACATCGCACACTAACTGAATAATAACACACTCTTTCAAGGTCGTCTCTTCTGCTGCTGAGAAAACCAGCGACTGTCTTCAAGCACAGATCTGTTTAATGGAAGTCGTTTAGTTTTCCTGTGTTCACACTCAACCCTCCATAATGATGATGACAACCATCTGATGAGATTCAGCAACACTCACAGTACACTGTGTGAAATCTGTTCCCTGAGCAGGAAAACAATGTATTTATGTATTATAATGTACTTTAGTAGGAAAACCAACAAAAAATGAGGAATAACTTTTCATAAGATATAGCACTGGAAACGATATGATTCTGAATTCTGAATAACTTTCTAGGTTGTTTTTTGTGTTAATGAGGTTTATTCTTCAGTTTGTGAAGAATAAACAGTCCAAACCTGAACTGTTTTATTTCTGCACCGTTACATCACACTGATCATATTTTATATTATATCTCTTTCCCCAGAGAGTATTTGGCTGTTTGTCTCCTCTGCAGTGTGAAATCCTCTGGCAGTGTTGACAGTCTCTGTTTCCTCTCACTTCTTGTGTAGTTGTGTAGCTGTGTAGTTGTGTAGCTGTGTAGCTGTGTAGCTGTTGTGTTTGGCGGTGAAATAAATCCAGTGTGACTCTGAGCTGCTGGATTCTCTCTGATGAAGTGAAACATTTATTTACTGTTTAGAAAGTCTTTGATCAGAGGAGGATTATCCTCCACCTCTCTGCTGTCGTTCTTTCTCTTTCTCATCTGTTGTTGCTGTGAAATGATCGGTCGTCTCTGACGGACACGAGAGGATCGAGTGTTCCTCTGATGTATTCGGTCTGTGAGCGGCTCACAGCTTTAACTGCTAGAGAAAAGATCACATTAAAGAGCAGCAATCACAGAAACACCAACACGAAAACATGAAACTGACATTAAAATGATGAGTTCATTGGTGATTTAACCCCTCAGAGAATCTGAGTCCATCAATGAATCAGTCATGAACCGAAACGTTGGAGCTGCAGCACAGAACCGGACCTGTGAGGGTCAGCCCCTGAACCACCTGGTTCATTCTGAAAGAACTACATGGAGCCCACCAGCCGTGGGGTTCAGAGTTAGTGACCCTTCAGGTGGGCTGGCATCTGGCATCTAAACCAGGCTCTAGGGACGGGGAAGGTCACCTCTCTGGTGGGTTAGGGAATCCTGGACAGAGAGTTCCTGGGGGGGACAACGTGAGTCCTTGAGAGACTGTTGGAGTATCTGGTCCTCATAGAATCTCTGGGTGGAGTCCTGGAGAGGATGCTGCGTGGGGTGGGGGTGGGGTGGGGGGGGGGACGACTGCCTGGTGGTTGTTGGACTTTGTTGCCAGTCATGGATTGTCCATAAACACCGTGTTGGTGGTGTTGTGTCCTCTGATCTGTGTCCTGATGTTGTCTTTGTGTTTTATTTATTTTATAAATGTGACACTTGAAACATCTGCAATAAACCTGCAGTGAGACGGAACTTTAAATCCATCATCAAACCTCTTTCACACAGCAGCAGCTCTGAGACCTCTCGGCTGATTGAACTCCTCTACCTCACTTTCTTCTTCTGCTTAAAGTTTCTGTATCAACCAGAGAATCAGAGTAGCTCTTCTCCCAGCAGGATTTGCTGTGTCAGCAGGACTGAAGCTCACCAATGAACAGCAGAATGAGAACTTCTCCTCTGGACACAGCTGGCTTCAAAGGAATATGTTCTACTTGTGGTGTACTAATAATAACAGCAGCAGACTATAATGGTAATAAAAGCAGTAATAGTAACGGTACTAGTAGTAGAAATGTGACTAACAATAATAACAATAGTAGCAGTGGGTCCAGATAAAACCAGGATCCATGGAGACCTGTGAGGAGAGAACGCACAGAGAGTCTCGTGGACTCCATGTTTCTGGTAGAAGTCTGTGAGGAAGTCAAACAGCTGGATGAAGTTCACCTTGGGAGGCTGAAAGCTCTGGACTTCGTTGGGCTGTCTTGGCTGAAAAGCCTCTTCTGTGTCTCGTGGAGGTTGAGGACACTTCCTGTTCAGTGGTGGAGCGAGACGGTTCCTCCCATCTTTAAAAAGGGGGACCAGAAGGTGTGCTCCATTTATCGGGTGTCACACTGCTCAGCCTCCTGAAAGTTTGTTCTGAGGTTCTCAAAGGAGTCTCAGACCGATTGTGGAACCTCAGCTCCAGGAGGAACGATGAGGATTCTCCAAGGATCGTCGGATCTTGTCCCTCAGAGAGTCCTGTGGGGGTACTGCAGGAATACAGGTACCTGGGTCAGTACTACGAGCCATCCGGTCCTTGTTTAACCAAAGTCAGACCTGTTTCAGGAGGAGAGGAGGTAAGGAAGAGAGGAGGAGAAGGAGGTGAGAAAGGAGACGTAGGAGAGGATGAGAGGAGATAGAGGAAGATAGGAAGTGAGGAAGGAGACGAAGGAGAGCTGAGAGGAAGTGGATCAGAGGTTCAACAGAGCACAGATTTCATTATCGAACTATTCAGCTGCTCGACTTCAATAGAAGAAGAGAGTGAGTGTGTGTGTGTGTGTGTGTGTGTGTGTGTGTGTGTGTGTGTGTGTGTGTGTGTGTGTGTGTGTGTGTGTGTGTGTGTGTGTGAGAGAGATTGGAAGGATTCTGATAGTGCCGCCTGTTATAGAGCAGAATAATGAACCACTGTTCCAAAACAGACAAACCTGTCTATCAGTACTTTATACTACAGACTATCAGCTCCTATCAATACTTTATACTACAGACTATCAGCTTCTGTCAGTACTTTATACTACAGACTATCAGCTTCTGTCAGTACTTTATACTGCAGACTATCAGCTTCTGTCAGTACTTTATACTACAGACTATCAGATTCTGTCAGTACTTTATACTGCAAACTATCAGCTCCTATCAGTACTTTCTACTACAAACTATCAGCTTCTGTCAGTACTTTATACTACAGACTATCAGATTCTGTCAGTACTTTATACTACAGACTGTCAGCTTCTGTCAGTACTTTATACTACAGACTATCAGATTCTGTCAGTACTTTATACTACAGACTATCAGCTCCTATCAGTACTTTATACTACAGACTATCAGCTTCTGTCAGTACTTTATACTACAGACTATCAGATTCTGTCAGTACTTTATACTACAGACTGTCAGCTTCTGTCAGTACTTTATACTGCAGACTATCAGCTTCTGTCAGTACTTTATACTACAGACTATCAGCTCCTGTCAGTACTTTATACTACAGACTATCAGATTCTGTCAGTACTTTATACTACAGACTATCAGCTCCTGTCAGTACTTTATACTACAGACTCTCAGATTCTGTCAGTACTTTATACTACAGACTGTCAGCTTCTGTCAGTACTTTATACTACAGACTATCAGATTCTGTCAGTACTTTATACTACAGACTATCAGCTCCTATCAGTACTTTATACTACAGACTATCAGCTTCTGTCAGTACTTTATACTACAGACTATCAGATTCTGTCAGTACTTTATACTACAGACTGTCAGCTTCTGTCAGTACTTTATACTGCAGACTATCAGCTTCTGTCAGTACTTTATACTACAGACTATCAGCTCCTGTCAGTACTTTATACTACAGACTATCAGATTCTGTCAGTACTTTATACTACAGACTATCAGCTCCTGTCAGTACTTTATACTACAGACTCTCAGATTCTGTCAGTACTTTATACTACAGACTATCAGCTTCTGTCAGTACTTTATACTACAGACTATCAGATTCTGTCAGTACTTTATACTACAGACTATCAGCTTCTGTCAATACTTTATACTACAGACTATCAGATTCTGTCAGTACTTTATATTACAGACTATCAGCTTCTGTCAGTACTTTATACTACAGACTATCAGATTCTGTCAGTACATTATTCTACAGACTGTAGTGTTGTTTTTAGAGTTCTGTTATCATCTGTCGTCTCAAAGCTGTGAAAGAAAACTTTTTTTGTTTTTATTCTCAACTCCTCATCCAATCAAATGCTCCACATTAACGCTGTGTGTGTGTGTGTGTGTGTGTGTGTGTGTGTGTGTGTGTGTGTGTGTGTGTGTGTGTGACAGATAATGCTGTTGGTCACACTCCGAAACATTTTGTGAAATTGGCAGGCTGCCACATATCCCAGCATGCATCAGTGCTGTAATGACTGTGACCTTCAGTTAATTCAATCTACAACAACAGTCACATCAGTTGACCTCTCACCTCTCCTGTGTCTCAGACCACCATTGCTGGTCTGCTGGTCTGAGACACAGGAGAGGTCTGATGGTCTGAGACACAGGAGAGGTCTTCTGGTCTGAGACACAGGAGAGGTCTGCTGGTCTGAGGTGCTGCTGGTGACATAAGCGGAGGCTTAGACGTCACTTAGGCTTTATAGGAACTTGACCTAGTTTCTGCTCCAATCAGATCACTGCTGCAGAAACATGTTTTATAAAGAGAGTACTGACAAATGTAAAGTCATTACTTTGGTGAGGAGGTGAGACCAGAGCGACCTGCCTGTCTCTGTTTAACAGACAGATCTGGACCTAGTGGAGGGACACCAGCTGAGGACCAACTTCGTCCAGCTGGCTGTGGGCCTGCGTGATTGGAGCAGTGATTACCTAAATGTTGGATGTAAACAGCTGCTGGTTTAATGTATTCTGTGCTTGATGTGATGGATGTGGGCTGGATCAGAGCCAGCAGCCGGCAAGACTCATTGATCTGTCTGTCCTCTTTAATCAAAGACTCTGGACTGCTGAGCTTTTACTGAGATGAACCTCAGACTGTCTTTAAAGACAGAGCCACAACTCTGCAGACAGACTGAAGACCGACTGCAGACAGACTGAAGATAGACTGAAGACAGACTGAAGATAGACTGAAGACGGACTGAAGACAGACTAAAGACGGACTGAAGACGGACTGAAGACAGACTAAAGACGGACTGAAGACAGACTAAAGACGGACTGAAGACGGACTGAAGATGGACTGAAGACGGACTGAAGACCGACTGAAAACGGACTGAAGACCGACTGAAGACAGACTGAAGACCGACTGAAGATAGACTGAAGACAGACTGAAGACCGACTGAAGACAGACTGCAGACAGACTGAAGACAGACTGAAAACGGACTGAAGACAGACTGAAGACAAACTGAAGATAGACTGAAGACAGACTGAAGACAGACTGAATACGGACTGAAGACAGACTAAAGACAGACTGAAGACAAGCTAAAGACAAACTGAAAACAAACTAAAGACAAACTGAAAACAAACTAAAGACAGGCTAAAGATAGACTGAAGACAAACTGAAATACAGGTTTGTAGTAGTTTAATGTTGACATGTAGGTACAAATACACAGGTTTGTAGTAGTTTCATGGTACAAATACTGTGAGGAGAGGAAACAGAAGTAAAGAAATGAAAACAAAGACTCAGGCTCCATCTGATGAGTCGTGGACAGATGAGGAGACAACGGGCCGCTGAGACAGAAGACACTTGCCTCTTTCTAGTCGTCTTGTGTCTCTTTGTCATTCACGCTTCGAGGGAATTATTGTACTTCTTACTTCAATACATGTATTTATAATGAGAATGAAGTACAACGCAATGCTAGTTCTCCACTGCTGTACTCTGATGGAGTAGTTTAGTCTGGATCCTAAAAACCAGGTTTTATGAATGTGAAGCGAGGAACTTCGTGCATGAGGCTCAGAATACACTCACAGTATATTTTGGATGCTGTCTGGAGAGTTTCTCACATCATCACACAGTTTCCTAAACACCACAAATCACCATGTTTTTCTTCCTTTTCTCCTGAAGAGCTCCTTCATCTCATGTCGGACTGTTTCAATAACTCCTCCACCAGAAACCAGTCACTACAGGGTGCTAGAACCATATTCCTGAGATTAATCCTGAGTCCTTTCACTCAGAGCCAAGCTATCTTTTCTAAATCCTTCATGCTGCTTTGACTCTGTTAGATGAACAGAAACCAGATCAGAGCGTGACCATGAGAGAAACCAGATCCATGATGTTATGTGTACAGAATGAACAACATCACAGAGTTACAACACGTTCAATGCAAATGACTCTCATTACATTCCTCCTCTTTGGCAGCTCCTCGCTGCAAATCCATAATTCATGCACTGGAATGAATGAAAACTAAAACAATCGATTCGTTCTCAACTATCAAATTAATCGGCATCTATTTCGGTAATTGATTTATCGGTTTGAGTTATTCTCAGTCCAGCTTCTTAAATATGAATATTTTCTGTTTTGACAGTTTACCGAATATCTTTAAGTTGTAGACAAAACAAGATAATTGAAGATGCCATCTAAGGATTTGGTTTTATAGACCAAACAACTAATCAAGTAATTAATAAACTAATCAACAGATTGATCTACAATGGAAATAATTGTTCATTTTAAACCCTTGTCTGGAGCCCTGGTTTCCACACAGCCTCCTTCCTCAAATGCACATCCAGTACATCTTCTGTTGTTACAGGTGACTCCTCCCCCACGTTTACCCTCAACCCGTGTCCTGCGCTCTCATTGGCTGTCGCTACCCAACAGATCCAGATGTTTAGCCTGCTAGATATGTGGGATGTGACTCTCTCGCCTACGAGTAGCAGTAAAGTGATGTGAACGAGGCTAAACCTGACCTCTTTGCCCCTATTCGTCAACGTCAACTTGTCGTACTCGGCAATAGTTGTTTTGTGGAGAAGCTTTTGTCTTTGTGCTGCTGGATGTCCATTACAGACCATAATAACCAGAACTGTCACCGTGGCATCTGAAGTTGACGTCTAATGACCTTCTTTCTTTTCATGATACATTTACATACAGTAAATGCACCGCGCTCATTCTACTTCCTGAATGCACCGCGCTCATTCTGCTTCCTGAATGCACCGCGCTCATTCTGCTTCCTGAATGCACCGCGCTCATTCTGCTTCCTGAATGCGCCGCGCTCATTCTACTTCCTGAATGCACCGCGCTCATTCTGCTTCCTGAATGCACCGCGCTCATTCTGCTTCCTGAATGCGCCGCGCTCATTCTACTTCCTGAATGCACCGCGCTCATTCTGCTTCCTGAATGCACCGTGCTCATTCTGCTTCCTGAATGCACCGCGCTCATTCTGCTTCCTGAATGCACCGCGCTCATTCTGCTTCCTGAATGCACCGCGCTCATTCCACTTCCTGAATGCACCGCACTCATTTTACTTCCTGAATGCGCCATGCTAATTTTACTTCCTGAATGCACCGCGCTTATTCTACTTCCTGAATGCACCGCGCTCATTTTACTTCCTGAATGCACCGCGCTCATTCTACTTCCTGAATGCACCGCGCTCATTTTACTTCCTGAATGCACCGCGCTCATTTTACTTCCTGAATGCACCGCGCTCATTTTACTTCCTGAATGCACCGCGCTCATTCTACTTCCTGAATGCACCGCGCTCAATTTACTTCCTGAATGCACCGCGCTCATTTTACTTCCTGAATGCACCGCGCTCATTTTACTTCCTGAATGCACCGCGCTCATTTTACTTCCTGAATGCACCGCGCTCATTCTACTTCCTGAATGCACCGCGCTCATTTTACTTCCTGAATGCACCGCGCTCATTTTACTTCCTCAATGCACCGCGCTCATTTTACTTCCTGAATGCACCGCGCTCATTTTACTTCCTGAATGCACCGCGCTCATTTTACTTCCTCAATGCACCGCGCTCATTTTACTTCCTCAATGCACCGCGCTCATTTTACTTCCTGAATGCACCGCGCTCATTTTACTTCCTGAATGCACCACGCTCATTTTACTTTTACTACACTGGGTTAAGAGGGTCGTCTGGTAACCACAAGGTTGACGGTTCGATCCTTGGCTGGGACGTGTCCTGTGACGAAGTGTCCCTGAGCAAGACACTGAACCCCTAATGGCTCCTCGGGCACTTCTCAGCAGCCCACTGCTCCCAATAAGCTAGGGATGGGTTAAATGCAGAAGTCAAATTTCGTGTATGTATATGACAATAAAATACTAACTTCTTTTTTTTTTTTAACTCTAGAGTCTGTTAAGGTCTCGGTTTTTCTTGTCATTTCCTTCTGGGACACTTTTATGTTGTCAGCCAAGATGCGTTCAGGGTCTTTGGGACAAAGAGAGAACTGCTGAGTGCTGCTGATAAAACACAGCACAGGACTCCTGTTGTTGGAAGACAACACAAGCTGAGCCTCTGAGCCTGAACATTACGCAAAGTAGACCTCAGGGTCTTTAATTCGAGCCTCGGCCCTGGTCTGGATCCAGGTCTTCAGTTGGTCTCTGGGGGGGTCGGATCAGGACGTCACGGCTGATCTGAAGTTCAGAGGGTCCCACAGCCTTATTCACCCTCATCATCAGCTTAATTTAAACTCTGCAGAGCAGAGAATAACAGAATAACTTGAGATGTGGCTCAGAAACAGAACTCAGATCTGAATATAATGTATATAATCTAAATATCATGTAACAGCAGGTTGTCCTTATTTTACAGAGATCATTTGTTTTTGCCCAATAACACAAATCACAAATTAGCCTCAGAGGGCTTTAAAATGTGGAACCATACGACATCCTCTGACCTGTGACCCTCACATCAGAACAGAAGAAAGACCCTAACAATGAAAAGTGTTGTTTAGTTTGAGGGACATGTTGGATTTGTGTCCTAGTTTTATCTCTGATTCAAACAGTTACCAACTGTCAATATATTTGATGACTTAAATTGTTATTTTGCCAAAGTGAGTCTTGAATTATGAGCTGATTTTGTCCTGAAGAGGGACGCTGTGTCCAAATGTATAATGAGGAGCTTTATTATTCTGGTTGAGATGAAAGCTGCTTCCTATGAGTGGAGAAACAAACCGGGTTCTTCTGTGGTGTTCACTGAGCTTTGGTACTTTATAAATATTAAAATCCACCAGTCAGATAATTCAGCACTCTGAGGACAGATCCGTCTTCAGTGTTGTGATGAACTTGGTCGCCTGAAGGCGGAGTATTTTGGTGATGAAGAGAAAGCTGGCAGCTACAGTGGCCCTGAGGGTCAAATCACAACGTCCTTTCATAATTCACAATATCTCACATAACACAAACGTGCATTTCACAAAACAGACATTTATCAAATCATATTTCACAAAGATAACATTTTATTACATTTGACAAAATAATATTTTACTAAACACAAAAACATTTTGCTAAATGTGTGTTTTGACCCTCAGGGCCACCGTACTTCTCTCCAGACTGGTTTCAATGTGTTTGCTGGAGTAATGAGAGCTTATTAACTGCTCGTTCATATCTAAAGAGAGAGCGAGCAGCCGGCAGCTCTGCTGTCGTCTCACTTTATTACACTTGGTGCTCAGTTAGCAGCTCAGAGGAAACCTGTAGACACTCATGATGTTTTCCTGCAGAGGAAACTGATTATATCATATCGGAGCTCCTCAGCCACTGAAACAGATTCATTAAACCAGGACGCAGTACTCTTCTATTTTCATCAGCTTTACGTTACTCCAACTTTTACGTTTCATTTTGGGATCCACTTGAGAAGTTGAAGTGATGAGTTGAATAAATGTTCGGCTGAGCAGCGGTCAGAGGGAAAACAAGTCATCTTACATTCAGGGCTCTCTCAGTAATCTGAAGAACCAGATGTCTGGACTAAATGGATCCACTAAGATGATAACAAACGATAGTTTGAGGTCATCCTTCAGGAACACCTCCCGCCTTGTCATGTGACTTATTCTAAAAGGAAAACAACCACAATAAAAACATCTGATGATGTCATCGCCACCTGATGTCAGCTACAACAACAACCACACAGTGAGATGTGTGAACAGTAAGACAATAGTGTAATGCTGGTATGGACTAATTCATGTAACTGGTTGCTTTGTAAACATGAGGTAGTATACACACAGTATATAGTGTGTACAGTGTATTACAGTGTATACAGTGTGTATACTGTATACATTATTTCTGCTGGTAGTGATGACATCTTAAGGAACAGAGTATTGAAACTATGAAATATTTATTGGGAAGGTGGATGGATGGAAATCAGGTTTGTGTATCACATCTTTTCATCCCTTGTCCTTTTTATATTTAATTCATATTTTATTGAATCGACTTCTTTGATCTCGTTTCTGTTTCTGTGTTTCATTGATCCTCCGTTTCAACACATGGTTCAGAAACTTTACTTTAGAACCAACGTATTTATTAGAAGTAGTTTCAGTATTCCTGACAGTCTGTACAGAGACGCTTTCTTTAATGAGAGAACATGAAGTTTCTCAGTGTTCAGGTTTAGTTTAGAAACTAAAGCTGGTTATTGTTAAAGGACACTAGTGTTGTGAACTCTGATATCTGCTGTTGAGTGAATACAAAGAATCTCTGGTGGCTTTAATCATGACCCTCCATTATTCACTCAATATGTTACATATCCCACCAGAGACAAACAAACACTGTATTCATTAGAACTCATCACCTCTCCCCCTGAGAAGATCTGGTCATGATCTGCTCCTCCTCCTGCTCCTCTTCCTCCTCCAGCTGTCACTCACACAGTGAAGAGACGTCTGATGAGGCTCTGAAGGACAGTTGTGACTCCACTATGTGGAAGGTTTTGATGCTGATGTGAGAACATCGATAGTCTCTCACACTGTGTAATGGACTTCATCAACTTCTGTGTGGAGAATGCTAAACCCACCAGGACTGTACAGGGTTTTTCCAACAGAAAACTGTGGATTATTCCTGAGATAAAGGCTCTATTCAGGAAAGAGAAGAAGGCATTAAGGTCAGTAAACAAGGAGGAGCTGAAGGATGTGCAGAGGGAGCTGAGGAGGAGGATCAGATGCTGCAGAAGGACATCAGCGGCGTCTGGATGGGCTTTAAAACCCTCTCTGGTTACCAGGAACCCAACAACACTGTCCTGTAGGGACACCAAAGGCTGGTGCTATAGGAACCATCTCCACACACACACACACACACACATATATATATATATATATATATATATATATATATATATATATATATATATATATATATATATATATATATATATATATATATATATAAAACCTTTATTTAACTAGGAAGTCACATTGAGATTAATAGCTCTTTTACAAGTGAGAGTTAGCCAAGACAGGGTCAAATAGCAGCATCCAACACATGACAGGACAACATCAGATCACAGCCACCTGTGATCAAATCAGGGAGAACCAAAGAGCTGGTGGTGGACAAACACTGTCCTCCTGTATCAGGGAACATTCAGGGAATGGACACTGAGATGGTGAAATCTTACAAGTACTTGGGTGTTCACCTGAACAATAAACTGGACAGGACAACACAAATGAAGAAAAGGGGACAGAGCAGACTATCTGCTGAGGAGACTCAGGTCTTTTGGAGCTCCTGAGGGGTTTTTTAGACTCTTTTATGGAGTGGTCTGCTGGGGCAGCAGCTTCTCCACTGCTGACAGGAGGAGACTCAGCACACTGGGAAGCTAGCTGTGTGCTGGGATGCCCCCTTGATCCAGTGAAAGTGGTGGGAGAAAGGAGAGGTGGCTAAGGTATCATTCCTGATGGAAAACATGCACCTTCCCCAGGACTATCCTCACCATGGTTAACCGCTCTAGGACTATCCTCACCATGGTTAACCTTCCCCAGGACTATCCTCACCATGGTTAACCTTCCCCAGGACTATCCTCACCTTCCCCAGGACTATCCTCACCATGGTTAACCTTCCCCAGGACTATCCTCACCTTCCCTAGGACTATCTTCACCATGGTCAACCTTCCCCAGGACTATCCTCACCATGGTTAACCTTCCCCAGGACTATCCTCACCATGGTTAACCTTCCCCAGGACTATTGCCACCATGGCTAGCCTCATCAGGCTTTTACTGAGCCCATTGGCACATTTTTTAAGAATTACAGAGGGGTTGTTGTAATTCGTTAGGGTTAACAGAAGATTCAGCTTTGAACCCATCTATCATGGTGCAATGTGTGCTCATTCTGACAACTCAAGTGTCAGAAAAAGTGAAGGGTTTTGGTTAGCGATGTAGCAGAGCTAAAACAACCAACCTGTTACCATTTAATGTGTTGTTTTTAAACTAGTGTTTGTGAACTAGCTGCGATGGATTCAGGTCAACACACGAGGGATTGAGAACATGAATCCAATCAACAACAGGAAGTGACCCTTTGACACAGAGGATTATTGTTTTTGGGTTTGTCATGTTTTACATTTTAAACATGACTTCTGCTTTAGTCAGTGATTTCCTACATTGCCCAGGATGCCCTAGGACAGACCCGACCTGGAGGGCTGTTTGTATTCAGCTGTGTTGAGCAGAAACAGTAACGAAGAGTCAGCTGCTTTTTATTTTGTCCTCAGGAAATGATTCTTGCTTTAATCTGCAGAAACACAAACACTGTATTGTAATAAAAGTTATTTCTGTGTAACATAGATATTACAGGACATCGTTAGTCCTCTTCATCCTCTTTCATCCTCCTCTCCTTCATATGTCCTCTGTGTGGGGGGGGGTTGACATGTCCAGGGTCTCTATGTCCTCCTCTGTGTGGGGGGGGTTTGACATGTCCAGGGTCTCCATGTCCTCCTCTGTGTGGGGGGGTTGACCTGTCCAGGGTCTCTATGGCCTCCTCTGTGTGGGGGGGTTTGACATGTCCAGGGTCTCCATGTCCTCCTCTGTGTGGGGGGGTTTGACATGTCCAGGGTCTCTATGTCCTCTGTGTGGGGGGGTTTGACATGTCCAGGGTCTCCATGTCCTCCTCTGTGTGGGGGGGTTTGACATGTCCAGGGTCTCTATGTCCTCCTCTGTGTGGGGGGGTTTGACATGTCCAGGGTCTCCATGTCCTCCTCTGTGTGGGGGGGTTTGACATGTCCAGGGTCTCTATGTCCTCCTCTGTGTGGGGGGGTTTGACATGTCCAGGGTCTCCATGTCCTCCTCTGTGTGGGGGGGTTTGACATGTCCAGGGTCTCCATGTCCTCCTCTGTGTGGAGGGGTTTGACATGTCCAGGGTCTCTATGTCCTCCTCTGTGTGGAGGGGTTTGACATGTCCAGGGTCTCCATGTCCTCCTCTTTGTGGGGGGGTTTGACATGTCCAGGATCTGAGTCCTGATTAATTCCTCCTTCTGCATAAAGTAAGTAAAAAGCTTCAGGAAGTTCTGAAACAATGAGTTGATTCATTAATTTGTTCATTGACAGAATATTAATTATCAACTGCTTTTTAATCTGTTAATCACACAGTTGTTATTGATCCGTGTCTCCATGAAACCATATTGAAGACAGAACCATGTCTTCATGAAGAAGGAAGTCAGCGATGATTATTAATAACGTCTCTGCCATTGTTCGTCATTAGAAACTAGATCATATGAACTCATAAAGGAGTTCTCTTTCTGCTTATATTTATATTTATATGCTTTATATTTTTCACTAAAACTCACTGTGTCCTTTAGGTCCAACAATCACAATTCATTAATTTCCGTTTGTATCAAAGGATTAAGGTGAGAAAGGCCACGGGTCCAGACGGCATCAGCTCAAGGCTCCTCAGGTTCAGTGCAGACCCGCTTTGCGGGATAGTGGAGCACGTCTTCAACTTGAGCTTGAAGCTGGGGAGAGGACCACAGCTGTTGAAAACATCCTGCGTGGTACCAGTCCCAAAGACCCCGTGACCCAAGGACTTCAACAGCTTCAGGCCGGTGGCGTTAACGTCAAACCTGATGAGGACGCTAGAGAGGCTGGTCTTTGTACATCTCTGCCCCCTGGTGAGCTCATCTTTGGATCCACTTCAGTTCGCCGACCAATCTGGCATCGGGGTGGATGACGCTGTCATCTACCTGCTACACAGATGCCTCTCTCACCTGGAGAAGGCTGGAAGCGCTGTGAGAGTCATGCTTCTCCAGTGCCTTCAACCCCATCCAGCCTCTGCTTCTGAGGGACAAGCTGGAGCAGACCGGAGTGGACCACCACCTCACTGCATGGATCCTGGACTACCTCAGCAACCGTCCAGAACTTTATAGGATGGTGCCAGCGGAACGGCCTCCATATCAACTCTGGTAAACCAAAGTGCTAGGGTGGACTAACACTCTCCTCCCATACCAGTGAACATCCAGGGAATGGACATTGAGATTGTGAGATCTTATAAGTACCTGGGTGTTCACTTGAACAATAAACTGGACTGGACTAACCACACTCATGCACTTTATAAAGAGGGTCAGAGCAGACTCTATCTGCTGAGGAGACTCAGGTCTTTTGGAGTGCAGGGAGCTCTCCTGAGGACCTTCTTCAACTCTCTGATGGTTCTTGAATGGCTAATTGATGATTCCCTGATGGTTCTCTGATGGTTCTCTAATGGCTAATTGATGGTTCCCTGATGGTTCTTTTAGGTCAATTGATGGTTCCCTGATGGTTCTCTGATGGCTCTTTAATGGTTAATTGATGGTTTTCTCTTGGTCAGTGGAACGTTGCTCTCAAGTCACCAGACAGGTTCTAATTTTCTGTGACATCTGATTGATATCTGATGATTTGTTCTGACATGTTGTTCTCCTTCTGGTTCTCTTCCTGATTCTAACTCCTGGTCCTGCATAGAACCGGTTCCACCTGCAGATGGCGATGGGGGTTCCAGAGTCCGGTCTGTCCAACCTGTTGCTGACGGTTCTGCAGCGGTCTGGTTGGAGAGAGGGTACCGTGGTTCTGTGTCGAGGCTGGGAGGAGGCTCGGGGTCTCCTGCGGCTGCTGGACAATGGGAGTTGGAGCGGTGCATCATGGGACGGTGGGGGAGGAGTCATCTGGCACGTGCGTGCCCTCCTGAACCTGACACAGTCGGCACATGATGACACTCAGATCCACGACTTCCTGTCCCGACACTTCCGACAGAAGCAGCCCTCGCCCGCATCAGTGCTGCTGTTCGGAACGGACCCCCAGTGCGCGGCGGCGGTGCTGCGCAGCGCTCAGGACCTGGGCCTCACGTTACCCATGGTGCACTGGGTGCTGGGCCAGCCCCTCAGCCCGGACGCGCTGCACGCCATCGGGCTGCCTCTCGGCCTGCTGGCCTACGGAGAGGTGGAGAGGAAACCGCTCGACTTCTACGTCAGCGATGCCCTGCAGCTCGTCACCAGGGCTATAGCTGCGGCAACAGCGGTGAGACCGGACCTGGCTCTGATCCAGAACATGGTGAACTGCTACGACAAACCCAACAAACACGAGGTGCCGTCCTCCGGACAGTACCTGTCCAGGTAAGAACACATATACTTCTTAGTGTTCTGAGAAACGTAATAATAATATTGACTTCTTCTGTTATTTAAATATCTTACTGACCTCAATGTGTCTAAACTCACAGAAATGATTCGTGTTTACACACCAGCAGAACATTTATAATCAGTGTTCATTAGCAAATGTAATCCGTGCCAGTGAAATATTAACATTCTTTTTTCATTTTAGTCCCAATGAGTTCTGATATTTCTCCAGCAGCTCTTTGAATGTTGATTATTTTCTCACCAAACTGTGGATTCAGTTGTGTGTTATCAGCAGTGGAGGAAAAGCCTCCATCCTTCCCTCTCAGACGGGAGGAGCTAAGACTGTAGGACCCGAGAGAGGAAACACACAGATTCATTTTCATATTCATAAATGCAATCTGTAACTTTTATTCTATTTTCTCTGTGTGTAAATATAAACATGTTGGTTTTACATATATATAGTATATACACTTCCGTATATCAATGTTCTTCTTTTCTTCAACAATAACTATTTTAACAGACAAAAGGAGTTTAATTCAGACACCAATTGTATTACATTAATTTGAAATAGAAGAAGAATAACATGACTAAAACGTGAGAATACGTTTGTTACATTTCTATTTTTAATTCATTTTCCAGTCCAGAAAAGCGTGAGTGACCCCCGTTCATTATGAAACCACACCCGTGCTTGCAATCGGGCACTAATTATTTTGGGTAGCTAATGTTCTATTGGCCCTCCGCAGTCGCAGGAAGCACTGAGATCAAGACAAGCTACAGGTTTGAGGGGTATTAAAGGTTTAACTGCTGCATTCAGTTTAGTGACAGAAAAGATCAAACACATTCACAGGAAATGAAATTACACTCAGACTGAGAGATAAAAACCTCAGAGGATGGATTATCAGCTGCAGCAGGAGAAAAGAACAAAAGAAATGAAGGAAAGAGCGTGAGGAGAAACCGAAACATGAGAGTTAATATGAAGTCAGATCACAGACTCATCACACGGACATGTGAACGTTATCAGTAAATATAAAGACAGTTTAACATCAGCTTATTATGTTTGTGGTGCACCTAAATGAAATCCTCTGAGGACCATGAATATTCACTGCATAGTTCAAAACAATCTGTCCAGGTGTTGACTGTGACTTGAGAAGAGTTAAGTGTGGAACTCTGTCCTGGTTCTAGAAGCACTGTACCCACTCTGTCTGTCTGCTGCTTTGTTTTATTGTGCAAACAAATTAATCTAAATCTGATTTGTGTATTAAAAGAGACTAAACAGCCTACTTTTACAGAAAACCACGGCTTTCTGTAAAGAAAGTGAGTACAAGGTTCAACCCCTCTTATTTTGATCAACAAAAGATCATTTTGCTGTACATCACTTTGTTTCTCTAGGTTGTGAAATCTTAGAACCTGGACATCTCAAAACCACCCAGAGAGCGGATCAAAGCTCATCTGGTGTGTGTGTGTGTTAGCTGCTGTTTTCTTTCTTTTTTTGTTTTTCTGTCCTACAGGTTCCTGTCCAACACGTCTTTCTCCGGTCTCACAGGTCCAGTCCGAGTCCACCAGAACAGGTCTCGGGTCCTCACCTCACAGCGTTTCCACATCTGGAGCTTACGACGGGACGCGCTGGGTCAGCCCACCTGGGTGACGGTGGGCAGTTGGGAGGGAGGCCAGCTGCAGGTGGAGGACCAGGGAGTCTGGCAGGGGGCCAAACCTCGCCACAGAACAGACGGCATGAGCGGGAGGACAAGGGGCCGCTGGAGGCCGGGCATGCCGGTGGTGGGGAGTCGGGTTCGGGTGGTCACTCTGGTGGAGCATCCCTTCGTTTTCACGCGGGACGTGGACGAAGAGGGCAGCTGCCCGGCCGGACAGTACTGCCTGGACGCCAGCACCAACAACTCGGAAACATTGGAGAGATTCTTCAGGGAGGTGGCCGGAGGGAACAGCAGCTTCCTGCCTGCAAAGCACAGCAAGTGTTGCTACGGTTACTGCATCGACCTGCTGGAGAAACTGGCCGAGGACCTGGGCTTCGAGTTCGACCTTTACATCGTAGGAGACGGGAAGTACGGAGCGTGGAAGGGGGGGCGCTGGACTGGGCTCGTGGGAGATCTTCTGAACGGACTGGCAGACATGGCCGTAACCTCCTTCAGTATCAACTCCGCTCGGAGCCGAGTGATTGACTTCACCTCGCCCTTCTTCTCCACCAGCCTGGGCATCCTGGT
>NW_027176539.1:2756444-2821444 GCF_023349555.1 Cebidichthys violaceus | reverse complement strand
TTTGTTGCTCTGTGTTGAACAACAGATTCTCCTCTCCTTGATGCCTTAATCATGTAGTAACCTTGTTGCTCTGTGTTGAAGGACAGATCCTTCTCTCCTTGATGCCTTCATCATGTAGTAACCTTGTTGCTCTGTGTTGAAGGACAGATCCTCCTGTCCTTGATGCCTTCATCATGTAGTAACCTTGTTGCTCTGTGTTGAAGGGCAGATCCTCTAGTTGCTATAGTAACCATGTTGCTCTGTGTTGAAGGACTTAGTCTCTAGTTGCTGTAGTAACCTTGTTGCTCTGTGTTGAAGGACTTAGTCTCTAGTTGCTGTAGTAACCTTGTTGCTCTGTGTTGAAGGACTTAGTCTCTAGTTGCTGTAGTAACCTTGTTGCTCTGTGTTGAAGGACTTAGTCTCTAGTTTCTGTAGTAACCTTGTTGCTCTGTGTTGAAGTACATAGTCTCTAGTTGCTGTAGTAACCTTGTTGCTCTGTGTTGAAGTACATAGTCTCTAGTTGCTGTAGTAACCATGTTGCTCTGTGTTGGAGGACATATCCTCTAGTTGCTGTAGTAACCATGTTGCTCTGTGTTGGAGGACATAGTCTCTAGTCGCTGTAGTAACCATGTTGCTCTGTGTTGGAGGACTTAGTCTCTAGTTGCTGTAGTAACCTTGTTGCTCTGTGTTGGAGGACATAGTCTCTAGTTGCTGTAGTAACCTTGTTGCTCTGTTGTGAAGGACAGATCCTTCTCTCCTTGATGCCTTCATCATGTAGTAACTTTGTTGCTCTGTGTTGAACAACAGATTCTCCTCTCCTTGATGCCTTAATCATGTAGTAACCTTGTTGCTCTGTGTTGAAGGACAGATCCTTCTCTCCTTGATGCCTTCATCATGTAGTAACCTTGTTGCTCTATGTTGAAGGACAGATCCTCCTGTCCTTGATGCCTTCATCATGTAGTAACCTTGTTGCTCTGTGTTGAAGGACAGATCCTCCTCTCCTTGATGCCTTCATCATGGATAAAGCTCTTCTGGATTACGAGGTTTCCATCGACGCCGACTGTAAACTTGCAACAGTCGGGAAACCGTTTGCAATCGAAGGTGAGACGTAGTGTTTGTGTGTGAACCGTGTTTCTGTCTTTGTGTGGACATTTAAACTTCTAGTTGCCGTGGTTAATGTGTTGTCCTCAAATACCGAAGTACAAACATGTCGTTCTGGGTTTTTCTTCCTCTCAGTTCCATCAGCTTTTTATTGAAACGTGTTTCATGAAGTTTCATCATCAACCACATCTCGATCAATCAGATCATTAGAACCATCTCCCTGCAGACAGTTTACCAGTTTAAAGATTCACTCTGAGCTTCTTCCTTCTGCAGAGACTCTGCTGAGAACACACATTCTGTACACTCCACAGTATGGAGTATATCGTCTATATATACATGTACTATATACACATACTATGTTCTATATCATGTGTATATATATATATATATATATATATATATATATATATATATATATATATATATATATATATATACACACAGTTGTGGTCAAAAGTTTATTACACTTGTAAAGAACATAATGTCATGGCTCTCTTGAGTTTCCCCGTTATTTCTACAACTCTGATTTTTCTCTGATAGAGTGATTGGAACAGATACTTCTTTGTCACAAAAAACATTCATGAAGTTTGGTTCTTTCATGACTTTATTATGGGTTAACAGAAAAAGTGATCAAATCTGCTGGGTCAAAAATATACATACAGCAGTGCTAATATTTGGTTACATGTCCCTTGGCCATTTTCACTTCAATTAGGTGCTTTTGGTAGCCATCCACAAGCTTCTGGCAAGCTTCTCGTTGAATCTTTGACCACTCCTCTTGACAGAATTGGTGCAGTTCAGTTAAATTTGATGGCTTTCTGACATGGACTTGTTTCTTCAGCATTGTCCACATGTTCTCAATGGGATTTTAAGTCAGGACTTTGGGAAGGCCATTCTAAAACCCTAATTCTAGCCTGATTTAGCCATTCCATTACCACTTTTGATGTGTGTTTGGGGTCATTGTCCTGTTGGAACACCCAACTGCGCCCAAGACCCAACCTTCGGGCTGATGATTTTAGGTTATCTTGAAGAATTTGAAGGTAATCCTCCTTCATTATCCTATTTACTCTCTGTAAAGCACCAGTTCCATTGGCAGCAAAACAGCCCCACAGGATAATACTACCACCATTGTGCTTGACGGTAGGCATGGTGTTCTTGGGGTTAAAGGCCTCCCCTTTTCTCTTCCAAACATATTGCTGGGCATTGTGGCCAAACAGCTCGATTTTTGTTTCGTCTGACCACAGAACTTTCCTCCAGAAGGTCTTATCTTTGTCCACGTGATCAGCAGCAAACTTCAGTCGAGCCTTAAGGTGCCGCTTTTGGAGCAAGGGCTTCCTTCTTGCACGGCAGCCTCTCAGTCCATGGAGATGCAAAACACGCTTGACTGTGGACACTGACACCTGTGTTCCAGCAGCTTCTAATTCTTGGCAGATCTGCTTTTTGGTGGTTCTCGGTTGACTCTTCACCCTCCTGACCAATTTTCTCTCAGCAGCAGGTGATAGCTTGCGTTTTCTTCCTGATCGTGGCAGTGACAAAACAGTGCCATGCACTTTATACTTACAAACAATTGTTTGCACTGTTGCTCTGGGACCTGCAGCTGCTTTGAAATGGCTCCAAGTGACTTTCCTGACTTGTTCAAGTCAATGATTCGCTTTTTCAGATCCATGCTGAGCTCCTTTGACTTTCCCATTGTAGCGTTTGTGGGTGTTTGTATCCAATGAGCCCTATTTAAATGGCCTCAGAGAAGTCACCAGCTGTAGTCACTCATAATCACTCACAAGAAGTTAAGAGGCCATGCTATGAAGCTCATTTCATTGACACAACTTTCTAAGTCACCAAAATTGCTAATTCATGTTGCTGTATGTATATTTTTGACCCAGCAGATTTGATCACTTTTTCTGTTAACCCATAATAAAGTCATGAAAGAACCAAACTTCATGAATGTTTTTTGTGACAAAGAAGTATCTGTTCCAATCACTCTATCAGAGAAAAATCAGAGTTGTAGAAATAACTGGAAACTCAAGAGAGCCATGACATTATGTTCTTTACAAGTGTATGTAAACTTTTGACCACAACTGTATATATATATATGCTATATACATATACTATGTGTAAGAGCCACAGGTGTATATATTATTTAATTGGAATTTTGGGAATATTTATCATTTAATTTCTGAATTATGCACATTGCGTAGGAACTAAGATATGTAAAATATATTGAAAGACATTTACGTTAACGATTGACGCTCCCTTGTGTCGTGTTTTAATGAAGTCATGGCGGCAGCAGGTGCAAACGAAGAGCTGCATTAGGCATGGGAGCACACCGACGGAACGCCGCTACACTATGTTCTATATCGTCATTCGTAATGCTCGTCATCAATGATTCCACGAGGAATCAGAATGTTTGTTGTCTACTCTTCAAGTTACGGTATCGGTCTGTTGTTTATTGTTTATTGTTTACTCTTCAGGTTACATATCGGTCTGTTGTTTGTTGTTTACGCTTCAGGCTATGGTATTGGTCTGTTGTTTATTGTTTGTTGTTTGTTGTTTACTCTCAGGTTATGGTATCGGTCTGTTGTTTATTGTTTGTTGTTTGTTGTTTACTCTCAGGTTATGGTATCGGTCTGTTGTTTATTGTTTGTTGTTTGTTGTTTACTCTTCAGGTTATGGTATCGGTCTGTTGTTTATTGTTTGTTGTTTGTTGTTTACTTTTCAGGTTATGGTATCGGTCTGCCTCAGAACTCTCCTCTGACCTCCAACATCTCAGAGTTCATCAGCAGATATAAGTCTGAAGGCTACATGGATCTGCTGCACGACAAGTGGTACAAAGTGGTTCCTTGTGGTAACCGAGTGTTCGCTGTCACCGAGGTCAGTCTCACATAAGGATACTCTGTTATTATTTATTAGTATCTCAGGATTCTTTCTTCAGTTATTTACTATTTATTAAAATACTAAATTATATGAAATCTCTGCAAAATATAGTCTAAGTAAAATCTAAATATTCGCAAAGGTACTCTGAGCATACAGTGTAAATACAACATACAGTGTAAATACAACAAACAGTGTAAATACAACATACAGTGTAAATACAGCACAGTGTAAATACAGCACAGTGTAAATACAATATACAGTGTAAATACAGCACACAGTGTAAATACAGCACAGTGTAAATACAACACACTGTAAATACAACACACTGTAAATACAGCATACAGTGTAAATACAACAAACATGTAAATACAACATACAGTGTAAATACAACAAACAGTGTAAATACAACACACTGTAAATACAGCGCAGTGTAAATACAACATACAGTGTAAATACAGCACAGTATAAATACAACACACACTGTAAATACAGCACACACTGTAAATACAACATACAGTGTAAATACAACATACAGTGTAAATACAGCACACAGTGTAAATACAACACACAGTGTAAATACAGCACACAATGTAAATACAACACACTGTAAATACAACACACACTGTAAATACAGCACAGTGTAAATACAGCACACACTGTAAATACAACATACAGTGTAAATACAGCACAGTGTAAATACAACATACAGTGTAAATACAGCACACACTGTAAATACAACATACAGTGTAAATACAGCACACACTGTAAATACAACACACTGTAAATACATATACAGTGTAAATACAGCACACAGTGGAAATACAGCACACAGTGTAAATACAACATACAGTGTAAATACAACACACAGTGTAAATACAACATACAGTGTAAATACAACACACACTGTAAATACAGCACACACTGTAAATACAACACACAGTGTAAATACAGTATACAGTATTCAAACAGGACCAAAACAGGAGGACTGTGATGTTTTCTGTAGTTCATATTTAATAAAGACGTCAGGTTTTTCAGTTCATATTCATTGTTGCCAGAGTTTATATAATGTGTGTCTTTCCACTAACAAATTTTAATATTAGACAAAGATAACCCGAGTAAATACAAAATGCTGTTTTCAAATGATGATTTCTTTTATTAAGGGAGAAAAGCTATCCAAACCTACTTGGCCCTATGTGAAAAAGTAATTGCCCCCCCCTTGATAAATCATGAATCAAATGTGATTTTTTGGAAAGCTGAGTTCAATTTCACGATCCACACCCAGGCCTGATTACTGCCAGACCTGTTGAATCAAGAAGTCACTTAAATAGAACCTGTCTGACAAAGTGAAGTCGGCTGAAAGATCTCAAAAAGCAACACATCATGCCTCCATCTAAAGAAATTCAAGAACAGATGAGAAACAAAGTAACTGACATGTATCAGTCCAGAAAGACCCCAGAACAACATGTGAAGAACTGCAGGCCTCAGTCTCCTCAGTTAAGATCAGTGTTCATGATTCAACAATAAGAAACAGACTGAGCACAAATAGCATCATGGGAGAGTTCCAAGGAGAAAGACACTGCTGAGCAAAAAGAACACAAAGGCTCGTCTCACATTTGCCAAAAACATCTTGATGATCCCCGAGACTTTTGGGCAAATATTCTGTGGACTCACGAGACAAAAGTTGAACTTTCTGGAAGGTGTGCGTCCCGTTACATCTGACGTAAAACTGACACAGCATTTCATAAAAACAACATCATACCAACAGTCACACATGGTGATGGTGGTGTGATGGCCTGGGGCTGCTTTGCAACTGCAGGACCTGGACAACTTGCCATAATTTACAGAACCATGAATTCTGCTCTCTACCAGAACATCCTGAAAGAGAATGTCGAGCCATCAGTTTGTGACCTCAAATTCAAGCACACTTTGGTTATGCAGCAGGACAATGATCCAAAACACACCAGCAAGTCCACCTCTGAATGGCTCAAAAAAAGCAAAATGAAGGTTCTGGAGTGGCCTAGTCAAAGTCTGGACTTAAATGTGATTGAGATGCTGTGGCTGAGCTTCAACAAGCCGTTTCTGATCGAAAACCATCCAATGTGGCTGAATTAAAACAATTCTGCAAATAACAGTGGGCCAAAATTCTTCCACAGCGATGTGAAAGACTCATTGTCAGTTATCGCAAACACTGGATTGCAATTGTTGCCGCCAAGGGTGACAAAACCAGTTATCAGGTTTAGGGGGCAATTACTTTTTCACATAGGGCCAAGTAGGTTTGGATAGCTTTTCTCCCTTAATAAATTAAATCATCATCTAAAAACCGCATTTTGTATTTACTCGGGTTATCTTTGTCTAATATTAAAATTTGTTTGATGATCTGAAACGTGTGACAAATATGCAAAAAAATAAGAAACCAGGAAGGGGGCAAATACTTTTTCACAGCACTGTATACCGTGTGCTCATGTGTTGAGCTGCTGCCCCCTGCTGGACACAACCTGAGGTTCACTCTTTCTCTTCTTTTAAAGAAGAGAAAGAAGCAGCACGACTCACCTGAACGTCTTCATGACGAGAATCTTGATGAACACCAGAAGCTCAAACTGACTGATTGAATAACACATATAATAATAATCAACTCCTGGACTATGAGACTATGTAGAGTTATCTCTGAACGTCATGGTAACAGTAGAACTTCAAAGTAGAGATCTTCCACAACATGTTGGAGGTTCTGATGAAATAAACCTTAGTCATAGAACACTGTAAATATCTGATGAAAAGAAGTTCTGCTGTTGTCTGATTTCGCAGTTTATTGGTGATCAAGTTTAAATTCTACTTTAATAAACACAAACATCAGCTGTTAGCTGTCAATATATTGTCTTCTTATCATCACATCAGCCATGTCAGCAGCACGTAGCTCTATAAGAGAATGTCTGTCACTTTGGTCTGTTGGATGGTGATGAAACAGGCTTCATCATTCAGAATGAACTACAATAACTTTATTGATCCTCTGACTTTTCATCGTCAGGTCAACATGTTAATGTGTCCAATACCAATATCAGCTGTATGCTTTGTTCCTGCTAATTAGCTAATGTTAACATGCTAATGTCATATGGTGAACATGGTAAAATCATATCTGCTAAACATCAACATGTCAGCTTTGAGTGCATGTTAGCATGCTTATGTTAGCATGCTTATGTTAGCATGTACAGCCTCACAGAGCTGTAGACTTCTAGACTGGTTTCCTACAAAGAGTTGGCTTTAAGTTTTATATAACTAAATAAATAATATGAAGGTTTATTTTCATCTCTACAAGCTTTCTTGTTACTCGTGTAAATCACCTCTGTTTACATCAGAGGTGGCACAGTGCCTTCGATACCTCTGTTAACTTTTCAACACAATGAACTGAACTCCAGCCTGTTTGTAGAAACACCACATGTTACTGAGGCAGAACAAGTCACATCTGTATGGAAGCATATCAGCACAATTATGAGTAAGTCACAATTACGACATCTGGCACTGCAGGGTTGTAGGAACTCCTTTTGAAGTGGGTTTCTTTCTCCAAGGTCCCTGGTAGGGACGTTGTTTAATTACTGTCTTCTTCTTCTTCTCTGTCAGACTCTTCAGATGGGGATCAGTCACTTTTCGGGACTCTTCGTGTTGTTGTGCGTTGGAGTGGGTGGAGCGTTGCTGACTCTGGCATGTGAACACGGTTTCTACCAACTCGTCCTGCCTCACATCCGTCGCCGACAGAACCTCAAATACTGGCTGCATACCTCACAGGTTAGACTCAGAAGGTGTTTGTGTGTTTACACTATACATTCATGTTTTTGTTTTACTGTAAAAGACAAAAACATAACTCCTGCTGCAAAACTGTGCTTACAACAAAACCATCAACTGGCATTTAGGTAGCGACAGGTTTGGGTAGGATGATAAGGAGGCGCAGAGGATGTGTTGAGGTGATAGAAGAGGTTCTAAGGAGTTATGGAGGCGCAGAGGATGTGTTGAGGTGATTGAAGAGGTTCTAAAGAGGTATGGAGGTGCAGAGGACATATTGAGGTGATTGAAGAGGTTCTAAAGAGTTAAGGAGGTGCAGAGGATGTGTTGAAGCAATAGAAGAGGTTCTAAACAGTTAAGGAGGTGCAGAGGATGTGTTGAGGTGATTGAAGAGGTTCTAAAGAGTTATGGAGGCGCAGAGGATGTGTTGAGGTGATTGAAGAGGTTCTAAAGAGTTATGGAGGTGCAGAGGACGTATTGAGGTGATTGAAGAGGTTCTAAAGAGTTAAGGAGGTGCAGAGGATGTGTTGAGGCAATAGAAGAGGTTCTAAACAGTTATGGAGGTGCAGAGGATGTGTTGAGGTGATTGAAGAGGTTCTAAAGAGTTATGGAGGCGCAGAGGATGTGTTGAGGTGATTGAAGAGGTTCTAAAGAGTTATGGAGGTGCAGAGGACGTATTGAGGTGATTGAAGAGGTTCTAAAGAGTTATGGAGGTGCAGAGGATGTGTTGAGGTGATTGAAGAGGTTCTAAGGAGTTATGGAGGCGCAGAGGATGTGTTGAGGTGATAGAAGAGGTTCTAAAGAGTTATGGAGGCGCAGAGGATGTGTTGAGGTGATTGAAGAGGTTCTAAAGAGTTATGGAGGTGCAGAGGAAGTGTTGAGGTCATTGAAGAGGTTCTAAAGAGTGTTGAGGAGGTGCAGAGGATCATTAATCTCTTGAAACATGTCAGAGTTTACAGCTGTCATCTTACTGTGCAACCCTAACAGCTCATTGATGATTCTGATGTTGTTCCTGTTCAGAGGAAAATGTTTCTGTGTGTTTTGCAGAAAATCCATCGAGCTCTGAACATGACGTATGAAGACGTAAAGAGGCAGCGAGCTGAGAAAGAGAAAAGGTTGGTCTTATGTCTGATGTCATCAACATGTTTATTAGAAATGTGTTTAAACTCACCGTGATGAATCTAAATGACTTCAAATGTAGCAAAGGTGATGAGGTCAACTTTCAAAGTGAAGCTGCTACAAACTGCTGTTTCCAATGTAAAGCATGAACTGTGACTCTGTTTCTGTTCAGCTGTAACCTCGAGAAGCCTCAGCCCCCCTCCGGCACTCCCGCTCTGCCGGCCCCCGGAGCCTCGGCCAAGTGGAACAATGAGGCCAGTAAGGCCGCCGCTAAGGACGCCCGAGACTTCAAACAAGTCCACTTTAACCTGGAGACCCTGAATACTCGCCGTCTGCTCGCTCGCATCGCCACATCTGATGCCAAGGGAGGCGGGGCCAAATCTGAAGGGCTGTTACCAGCCAAGCCAAAGGCGGGGCCAAACAGCAGACTGTGTGAGAACGGAGGACCGCCGGCTTCACTTGCCAGCCTGCTCCTTTCCCAACCCTCATCATCCTCCTCTTCTGCTTCCTCCTCTGCCCAACCTAATACCTCTGCGCCTCCTTCTGTTGCTGTAGCACCCCCTCCCCCTCCCCCCCGGCCCGGTGAGCTGCAGGAGCTGCAGGAACAGATCGACCAGATGAGGGAGAAGCTGAGGACGGCTCTAGCCAGGAGGGCCGAGATCCAGACCACTCTGGCCAAACCAGTTGCCACAGTAACCGACAACCCGTCTGCAGTTACCACGACGACTACAACAACAGCAATCTCCCCGCCCGCCATCGCCCCGCCCGCCATCGCCCCCGTAACGCCCTTCCCTTCCAACACGAAGTGCGTGACGACCATGACGGACCCACCTCACAAAGTCCTGTCCAAAGTCCGGCCTCTCCATAGCAGACTGACCAATCAGAGGTGATGCTGTCTGTACTGGTCATATGACTCGCACCACTCGGCGGCCATTTTAAACTGCTGAAAGGGTTTTATTTTTAAATGCCAAAGTTAAACACAAATTCACTCGTATATGACAATAAAGCCACAAGGAGGTCATTAATTCAGCTGTAGAAATAAGTATACTAATACTAATGTATTTGTACATTACAGAGACTCAGTGAGTCAATGAAGGGAGACTTTTCATACAACCATAAGACCGTAGCTTTTTGTTTGATTTATAATGTTCTGCCAATATCATATCGATAATCTCACTGTTAGGTGGTAGCTTCAACTGGAGAGGATACTGATAATGAATAAAATCAAAAAATAAAATCACATATACATATATATATATATATATATATATATATATATATATATATATATATATATATATATATATATATATATATATATATATATGTATGTATGTATGTATGTGTATATATATGTATATATATATATATATATAAAATACAGATTATTCTTAATTTGTCCCAATTGAAAGGACATTGATTATTAAAATAAATTAAATAAATTGCAAATTCAGTGGTTCACTGCAGATTTGGAGATAAATCATGGAAAATGTTTAAATGTTTAATATCGTACGTTAACACAGTTGAATGGCTTTTTGAAGAAGAAAAACTTCAAAAAAATTACTAAATAACATAAAATCCACCCCCAAAAAGATTAGGTATGTGTCTTAAACGCTTATATTGAGCAGATCTAAAAAGCATTAACAACAGAATTGTATATTAATGTATAATATTCTATACATTTATTTATTGTTTAAACACAAATTTGGGTTGACGCCTGAATTTACACCTTAATTGAAAACATAAGGTCCCTCTAAATTAAAGTGTCTCTGTCATGTTAATATTCAATTGCAAAAAAAAATGTAAATGAGAAAAAAGCATTAAGTGCAACACTGCACTTAATATAATGTCATGACTCCTGTAAACCTGTTTAATAGCTGAATGAATAATAATAATACAACTAAAGTACTGAATAAACTACTGAAAATATTTGAGAATCCTGAATCCTACATTTTTGGGGAAAAGTAATGAGTCTTGCTAGATATTCAGCCGATTTTATGGGATTCTCATTTCATAGTAAGTTGGATTCACATGGTCTCGGCCAGTTACGGAAGTCAGAAAGTAAAATATATTTGGTCACTTTACAAACATTTGGAGACACTGTGAATAAGGAACAAGAGAGGACCCTACATGTAGCCCTGGTTTACACCGATGTAACACATCTTTCACCACATTTGACACACTCTTATTCATGAATCTTTATTTTTACAACAGAAAGATTTGACAACAATAGAAACATGCTTTGAAATAACCCTTAACGAACCCAGAGGCATGTGTTTATCAGTGTGATAAGTTAACTAATATGTTTTAATTAAGCTTCTGCTTGATTTAAGCTGCTGGTTGATCTGTTGCTGCTGATGTCACGACTTTTCAGTTCATCTGAAACACTCACGTTTTAGTAACAGTAGTTTTTCAATCTTTGAGTAAATGCTGATCCTCACACTGTTTAAAATGGCCACTGTGACTCTAAAGTGTGGACGTGGTTTCAGGAACTTTTGTAGAAACGAGACTCACTGCGAGGCTGAATCAGACCTACAGCGAGTGAACGCACCACCAAACAAAAGACAACCAGCTGGAGACTGAGACCAACTTCAAAGATGTGTTCACGGGTCACCTAAAGAAACGTTGATGCAATAAGTACTGTGTGTGGAGAAAAGTGACACCACTTTCATGTTATATGGGAAAGATTAAGTTTACAAAACAAACAATACAGGTACTCTTCAATGAAGGAACCTCCATCTATCAATGAAGGTGCAAATTTATATGTTTGACCCAAAAACATTCATTAATGGATTATCCGCACAGTGTGAAATCAACCACAGAGCATGAATTTTATTCAATTTATGTATTTATTTCATGCTATTTGGTACATTTGAATGGGATTCAACTCTTTATGTTTCTATTAAATTAAATATAAATAAATTAAATAGCTTTCTAAGATGAGATAATCTATTAAGATATCTTAATAAATTACAATCCATTCATTTATCTATTAATAGTCCCTTTTCAAATGTTTTTTTACACTTAAAAAGAGCATTTTATTAATTTAAATCATCTCAATATATTATATTTTCTTTGTATAATACCTTACAAACTTGAACGTTTTAAGATATTTTATCTGCACAGTTTAAAAGTGAAAACCTATTCAAATTCATATTTTGGGTTTTAATGGATTATAATATATAAGGGTGTCCATGATTAAAAGTAGTTAACATTAGCAGATGCTGATATCAGAGACTCAAGTGGATGACAGTGATGAGGGACTGAAAGCTGCAGTCTTTGAATCTTACTGTTTCTTTCCTGTTTCTGACATGGAGCTTGAAAAGCAGAAGACTTAATTTCTTATTTCTGCTATAGCTACCTAGCCTACAGGGAGCGTCCTGCACTAAACAGTGCCACCTGCTGTTTGCACTGATGACAGTTTATTTTGAAATTATAACATAAAAACTTCCAGTTTAAAGGGACAGTCTGACATTTTATTAAATCCTCTCCTGTTTTCCCGGTTTGGATGTTTCAGTTTTACCTTTGTGTCCAGAACTGTTAGCCTAGTTTAGCACAACGCCTGGAGGCAGGGAAACTGCTGGAGATTGCCCATTGTTCTGACGGCCCATTGTTCCCACAGCCCATTGTTCCGACGGCTAATTGTTCTCACAGCCCATTGTTCCGACAGCTCATTGTTCTAACAGCCCATTGTTCTCGACAGCTCATTGTTCTCACAGCCCATTGTTCTAACGGCCCATTATTCCGACGGCTCATTGTTCTAATGGCCCATTGTTCCGACGACACATTGTTCTGAAGGCTCATTGTTCTTACAGCCCATTGTTCTGACAACCCATTGTTCTAGCAGCCCATTGTTCTAGCGGCCCATTGTTCTGACGGCCCATTGTTCCGATGGTGCATTGTTCTGACGGCCCATTGTTCTAACAGCCCATTGTTCCGACAGGCCCATTGTTCCGACGGCCCATTGTTCTGAAGCCCATTGTTCTGACAATCCATTGTTCTAGCAGCCCATTGTTCTAGCGGCCCATTGTTCTGACGGCCCATTGTTCCGATGGTGCATTGTTCTGACGGCCCATTGTTCTAACAGCCCATTGTTCCGACAGGCCCATTGTTCCGACGGCCCATTGTTCTGAAGCCCATTGTTCTGACAATCCATTGTTCTAGCGGCCCATTGTTCTAGCAGCCCATTGTGCTGACGGCCCATTGTACTGACGACCCATTGTTCTAACATTCCATTGTTTTGACGATCCATTGTTCCGACGGCCCATTGTTCTGAAGCCCATTGTTCTAACAGCCCATTGTTCTGACAATCCATTGTTCTAGCGGCCCATTGTTCTAGCAGCCCATTGTGCTGACGGCCCATTGTACTGACGACCCATTGTTCTAACATTCCATTGTTTTGACGATCCATTGTTCTAACAGCCCATTGTTCTGACAACCCATTGTTCTAGCAGCCCATTTTTCTAGCGGCCCATTGTTCTGACGACCCATTGTACGGACGACCCATTGTTCTGACGACCCATTGTTCTAACATTCCATTGT
This sequence comes from Cebidichthys violaceus, assembly GCF_023349555.1. Classification (NCBI taxonomy): domain Eukaryota; kingdom Metazoa; phylum Chordata; class Actinopteri; order Perciformes; family Stichaeidae; genus Cebidichthys; species Cebidichthys violaceus. Next base: position 2,808,064 of record NW_027176539.1, on the reverse strand, counting down.
TTTGACGATCCATTGTTCTAACAGCCCATTGTTCTGACAACCCATTGTTCTAGCAGCCCATTGTTCTAGCGGCCCATTGTTCCGATGGCCAATTGTTCTGACGACCCATTGTTCTAACAGCCCATTGTTCCGACAGGCCCATTGTTCTAACAGCCCATTGTTCCGACAGGCCCATTGTTCTAACAGCCCATTGTTCTGACAGCTCATTGTTCTAACAGCCCATTGTTCTGACAACCCATTGTTCTAGCAGCCCATTGTTCTAGCGGCCCATTGTTCTGACAGGCCCATTGTTCTGCCACCCCATTGTTCTAACAGCCCATTGTTCTGACAACCCATTGTTCTAGCAGCCCATTGTTCTAGCGGCCCATTGTTCTGACGGCCCATTGTTCCCACAGGCCCATTGTTCTGACGGCCCATTGTTCCGATGGCCCATTGTTTTGACGACCCATTGTTCTAACGACCCATTGTTCTAACAGCCCATCGTTCCGACAGGCCCATTGTTCCACCGACCCATTGTTCTGCCGGCCAATTGTTCTGATGACCCATTGTTCTGACGACCCATTGTTCTAACAGCTGTAGCGTGAACAGATCCTGCCCCAGGGAAAGCAGGACAAGTTTGCGCACCTAACACGGTGGTCACCCCTAAAGGCTCTCCGACCTGCGTTGGTTAGTTTCCTCACGGAGATGTCGGAACAATACCATAGGCCTTTTATCTCACCCCGTAGCTAAATCGTTAGAATTTTCGGAATGATTGACTTTTTGAGAGTCTTGTACGGCTACGCCCTAGGCGCTCTCAGTAGGATGTAACCCTAACACCCAGTATGAATAGTTATGTAGAACGTCTGTACTTTACTATTGCATATTGTGAACTTTTCACCATTTATGACTAACACTGCCAAGTCTTCACCCAGGGTACTCACTTTTAAGTTCCTTTGGTAGGGACGGTCGTCACCTTATGCATCACATGGTTAACGGACAAGGGAAGAGGGTTAACTTAATCTAAAAAAACAGTGTCTTTAGTTTGGATCCATTTACAAATGGTAAGGCTGTTGTTTTATAAAAGTTTTTCCAAAGCAATCACATATAACAATTTAAAGTCAATGAAACAGTCTCAGTGGTCTCTCATCTCATCTCATCTTTAACCGCTTCTCCGGGATCGGGTCGCAGGGGCAACAGCTCCAGCAGGGGACCCCAAACTTCCCTTTCCCGAGCCACATCAGCCAGCTCTGACTGGGGGATCCCGAGGCGCTCCCAGGCCAGTCTGGAGATATAGTCCCTCCACCTGGTCCTGGGCCTCCCTCGGGGTCTCCTCCCAGCTGGTTGTGCCTGGAACACCTCCCTAGGGAGGCGCCCAGGTGGCATCCTTACCAGATGCCCGAACCACCTCAACTGGCTCCTTTCCACACAAAGGAGCAGCGGCTCTACTCCGAGTCCCTCACGGATGACCAAACTTCTCACTCTATCTCTAAGGGAGATGCCAGCCACCCTCCTGAGGAAACCCATCTCGGCCGCTTGTACCCGCGATCTAATTCTTTCGGTCATGACCCAGTCCACATGACCATAGGTGAGAGTAGGAACGAAGATTGCCCGGTAGATAGAGAGCTTTGCCTTGCGGCTCAGCTCTCTTTTCGTCACAACGGTGCAATAGAGCGACTGCAATACCGCCCCAGCTGCTCCGATTCTCCGGCCAATCTCACGTTCCATTGTTCCCTCACTCGCGAACAAGACCCCGAGGTACTTGAACTCCTTCACTTGGGGTAAGGACTCATTCCCTACTCGGAGTGGGCAATCCACCGGTTTCCTTGCATAGACTTTACCAGGGAGGCTGAGTAGTGTGATACCGCTGTAATTGGCACACACCCTCTGGTCCCCCTTTTTGAACAGGGGAACCACCACCCCGGTCTGCCACTCTCTAGGCACCGTCCCAGACCTCCACACAATGTTGAAGAGACGTGTCATTCAAGACAGGCCCTCCACACCCAGTGCCTTCAGCATTTCTGGACGGATCTCATCAATCCCTGGGGCTTTGCCACTGTGGAGTTGTTTGACTACCTCAGTGACTTCCACCAGGGAAATTGATGACGCTCCCCCATCAGCCTCCAGCTCTGCCTTTACCATAGAGGGTGTATTAGTCGGATTCAGGAGTTCCTCAAAGTGCTCCTTCCACCGCCCGATTACCCCCTCAGTTGAAGTCAACAGAGTCCCATCCTTACTGTATACAGCTTGGATGTTTCCCTGTTTCCCCCTCCTGAGGTTCCGGATGATTTTCCAGAAACACCTTGGTGCCGACCGAAAGTCCTTCTCCATGGCTACTCCGAACTCCTCTCACACCCGCTGCTTTGCCTCCTTCACGGCAGCGGCTGTAGCCCTTCGGGTCTGTCAGTACCTTGCAACTGCCTCAGGAGTCCTCCGGGATAACATATCCCGGAAGGCCTCTTTCTTCAGTCGGACGGCTTCCCTGACCACCGGTGTCCACCACAGTGTTCGAGGGGTACCGCCCCTTGAGGCACCTAAGACCTTGAGACCACAGCTCACCGCCGTAGCTTTGGCAATAGAAGCTTTGAACATCGTCCATTCCTGTTCGATGCCCCCAACCTCCACAGGGATGCTAGAAAAGCTCCGCCGGAGTTGAGTCTCAGTGGTACTAAAACTAATTCTAACTATCCTGATTCTTAGTCAGGAGTATTTATCTTCTATTAAAGAAATCTATCCCGGTCTCTACAACAGGGCAAAAACCTGAATCTCACAGTTGTTCTGCTTCTTTTGTGCTACTCTGAGGCTAGTACCTCCCTAATCACATGTGTCACACATACAGGAGACATCTTGTACCAGAGTTAGCAACAGAATGTAACTGGTTGTAACTGGTTTGGTCCTGTTGGAACCGGAAGTACTATATAAGGCTCAAGTGACTATGTTACATAAAGTGTCAAAGCAAGTTGTATGTTTCTATCACTTCTATCATGAAATAAAACAGTTTATATGTTAAATCAGGTATACTTTTAAATCAAACAGGTTACAGGTTATAATAGTTATACTTTTATTTTTTCATATTTTTCTACCATCTTCTTACACAGCCCATTGTTCCGACAGGCCCATTGTTTTCTGACAGGCCCATTGTTCCGCCGGCCCATTGTTCTGACGGCCCATTGTTCCGACGGCTCATTGTTCTGACGACCCATTGTTCTAATAGCCCATTGTTCGAACATTCCATTGTTTTGACGATCCATTGTTCTAACAGCCCATTGTTCCGACAGGCCCATTGTTCTGCCGGCCCATTGTTCTAACAGCCCATTGTTCTGACAAGCCCATTGTTCTGACAACCCATTGTTCCGCCGGCCCATTGTTCCACCAGCCCATTGTTCCGACAGGCGCATTGTTCTGACGTCCCGTTGTTCCGATGGCCCATTGTACTGACGACCCATTGTTCTGACGACCCATTGTTCCGACAGGCCCATTGTTCCGCTGACCTATTGTTCTGACGACCTATTGTTCTAACAGCCCATTGTTCCGACAGGCCCATTGTTCTTACGACCTATTGTTCTAACAGCCCATTTTTCTGACAGGCCCATTGTTCTGACAACCCATTGTTCCGACAGGTCCATTGTTCTGATGGATCATTGTTTTGATGGCTCATTTTTCTGACGGCCCATTGTTCCAACAGTAATAATTTTTTTATCATAAACTGCCTACTGCCCCAAATATCACTTCTTGGTACCATCTGTGGCAAAGTATAATGATTAATAATAATAATGATTTTCGTAATCCTCCATGTGGGTGACATATTCGGATACATTAACTTTGTGGAGGGGCAGGTTAGTGATAGTTAAAATGACTTTTATACCTATACACATTTTCACCTTGACCAAAGCCAATTCAAATCACCACACTGTCACTCATCAAACTGCCATCTGACACCCGACTTTAAAGTCAGGTTCTCGATCATCCTGCAGTTCTGAAACATATACACGTTTGTGCATGTCGGTCCATTTGACAGTCCATCTGTGCAGCCTAACATTTTTCATGAACACACACACTTTCATGTTAGCAGATCCAAGACTGCTCACACTGTAACCAAGTCGGTTGAGTATGTTTATCATCCTACTTGACTTTACACTGAATGGCAGAACGATAGGCTTGGAAGGCTTAGTCTTTCCACATCTCACTGTATTTTCTATTTCATGGCCAAATGATAGCAGAAAATTAGCCTCATTAGAACCTGTGAGTGAATAGTACAGGAAGACAATGAGCTACTCTGGACTGGTCGGACATTCTGCTTGTGGAGAAACATCTCTACTCTTGAGGTCCCCTCTTAATCTGCTCTCTTAGATTCCGTCTCTTGAGCCACTTGTACTTTGCTTTTGCAAGGATGCTTGCAAGTACTTTCTTCACAGTTAAGATCCTGCGACACACTGTGCTAACAGATTGCTGGAATCAGAAGGAAACAAGTAGCACCAATCTATTCCAGACTTCACCAAGTCATTGAAATGAAGAACAAGCATGAATACATGCAATAATATGTATGAACTACATGTCTTGGGGACAAACATCCATTTTGTAAACTATTCATTGTCTCATTTAACAGCAGAGGCGTTGTTATATTTGTAATGTCCGGGCACTGCTCATTTGGAAAGGTGATACACTTTGGACTGTAGGATGGAAGACATTCAATGATGATAACTAAACAGTGATTTTTGTGTTTATTATATTTCATATCACTTTCATAAGACTTGACTGTAGCTCCCTTCTGTCTGGCATCAACCAAAGTCCCTTTCTCACCTCCAAGTACTTCAGAACGTAGCATCTCGGCTTCTCACTGGTTTTAACAGATGACATCTCATCACCCCAATCCCGGCTTCTCTCTATCGGCTCCTTGTTCCTTTGAGAATTGTTTTTAGATTTTTCAGAAATGTTGAGCCCGTATGAGCCAGCTTGCAGCCTTAGATACTCGGGTCAGACCCTTGTGGTTGTCCTAAAGCTGAGGCTCAAACTAGGACCCCTCTGCATTGGAACAACCTGCTTGAGGAGATCAGGCTGCTTTAGTTTATTATTTTTAGCATTATTTTATTTTATTTGAATACATTTTAAATGTAGTTTGTTTTGCTTTGTTGGGCCTCACTGTTGGGCATTCTGTTGTTTAGTTGCCTTGCTTTGTTTGCAAAGCACTTTGTAAACTCTGTTTTTAAAGGTGCTATACAAGTTGATATTATTATTATTATCATATCACACACCTATATATTCCTGTAACTTTCCCCGGCAGAAAAAAATGAATCCAAATAGAATTAAAATTTGCGGGGTGCCCAGGCTTAGCCAACAGGTGTCACAAATAATAGATAACGTCTATGATTATTAATTACATAAGGTTTAATCAGTCAGGAATAGCCATGTTTTTAGATGAATATTAAACGATATTTAAAGACTGTGCGGGCTGAAACGCACAAGAATCCTAATTTGCCTTTACAATAATTACTATTAAGTCCTTTAAGTTTTACTGCAGCTGTGGTAAACCAGGTGAGACCGGCTGTTCCCACAGGTTCAATCCACGTCTTCCTCCTCATCTGTTTGTTTCTGTGAGGCGTTCACTTACCTTTCTGTTCCACTAATGGGCTGTGAGGCGTTCACTTACCTCTCTGTTCCACTAATGGGCTGTGAGGCGTTCACTGACTCGTTTGTTTCTGTGAAAAGTGAAGCTGAGGATGTGTGTGTTAAACAAGGCTCCTGAGCGGTTTGTAGTGTTTCTGGTTATGTTGCTCTTCACATATTTTTGGAAAAATTAAAAAGGAAATAAATGTGTCACCAAATTAAGTCTTGTTCTTCTTATAATTTTATTTAAAAAACGCAAAAACGTTGAAAATGTTTTCAATTCAAATGCTAATCACATGATTATGTCATATCTAAAAAAACATGTGAAAGGGAATTCATATAAACATGTTTTCTTCACCCATGGAATAATAATCGTAATTATTCATATTATTATTAATATCATTGAGTAAACAAACATATCTTACATATATTATGTTAAATAGATTCATTAGTTAATTTGCAGCTGATCAACCAGCTGGTTTTAGCTCATCCTCCTCAGGCTATGAACTGGATCTATAGAGACCACAAAACTGGTTTCCCTGGATTCCAACTGGTTGCACCGGATTCACAGAGACCACAACGGTGGTTACACTGGACCTAAATGGCTTAAACTGGATCTGTAGAGACTAAAACACTGGTTACACTAGATTCAAATGGACTACACTGGATTCAAAAAGATTCACAACAGGTGCTGACGTGTTACGGTAAGCGTGTTGTCTCACTTCCTGTCTCCAGCGTATCTGTTGTCTGACTTTCGCAGCTCCAGCTAAACTAAGTTAACTGTGTGATATTCTTCTGTACAATTGGTTAATTAGCTGCTGTACATTTAAACATTTAAACACTCATAGCATACACGAGCTGCAGCATTCTGAATCAACTGGAGAGATTTAAGAGACTACTGAGAGAAGCCTGATGATAAGGAATCACAGTAATCTAGTCTCGAAGTAACAAATGCATGAACTCATTTTTCTGCATTGCTTTGAGACAGGATGTCTGATCTTTAAATGTTATGGAGGGGAAAAAAGTCAGTCCTTGAAGTTTGTTTTATCTGAGAGTTAAAAGACAAATCCTGATCAAAGATACTCAGATTAGTTACTGTGCTGCTAGATGTAGAGAAACTATATCATCAGATCATTGATTTCTCGAAACTATTGTTATGTAGAAAGTCACACAACTGATTTGCGACTGCTCTCTCAAGGATCTTAGAGAGGAAGGGAAGGTTAGAGATCGGTCTATAGTTAGCCAATACCTCTGGATCCATGGATCCAGAGTGGGCTTCGAAGAAGAGGTTTAATTACAGCAACTTTGAAGGACTGTGGTACATGGCCTGTTAGTAAAGACAGGTTGATCATATCTAGTAAAGTCGTGGTAATTAATGGTAAAACTTCTTTAAGAAGCCAGACATACTATACTATGACTTTTTAATGACATACTACACTATGACTTTTTTATGACATACTATACTATGACTTTTTACGACTTACTATACTATGACTTTTTAATGACATACTATACTATGACTGTTTTACGACATACTATACTATGACTGTTTAATGACATACTATACTATGACTGTTTTACGACATACTATACTATGACTGTTTTATGACATACTATACTATGACTTTTTTATGACATACTATACTATGACTTTTTACGACTTACTATACTATGACTTTTTATGACTTTTTACGACATACTATACTATGACTTTTTATGACTTTTTATGACATACTATACTATGACTTTTTATGACATACTATACTATGACTTTTTATGCCTTTTTACAACATACTATACTATGACTTTTTATGACATACTATGACGTTTTAATGACATACTATACTATGACTTTTTATGACATACTATACTATGACTTTTTACGACATACTATACGATGACTTTTTTATAACATACTATACTGTGACTTTTTACGACTTACTATACTATGACTTTTTATGACATACTATACTATAACTTTTTACGACTTACTATACTATGACTTTTTATGACTTTTTACAACATACTATACTATGACTTTTTACGACATACTATACTATGACTTTTTTATGACATACTATACTATGACTTTTTACGACATACTATACTATGACTTTTTTATGACATACTATACTATGACTTTTTACGACTTACTATACTATGACTTTTTATGACATACTATACTATGACTTTTTATGACTTTTTACAAACATACTATACTATGACTTTTTACGACATACTATACTATGACTTTTTTATGACATACTATACTATGACTTTTTACGACATACTATACTATGACTTTTTTATGACATACTATACTATGACTTTTTACGACTTTTTAATGACGTACTATACTATGACTTTTTAATGACATACTATACTATGACTTTTTACGACTTTTTATGACATACTATACTATGACTTTTTATGACATTCTATACTTTGACTTATTATGACATACTATACTATGCCTTTTTACAACATACTATACTATGACTTTTTATGACATACTATGACGTTTTAATGACATACTATACAATGACTTTTTACGACTTACTATATTATGACTTTTTATGACATACTATACTATGACTTTTTACGACTTACTATACTATGACTTTTTATGACTTTTTACAACATACTATACTATGACTTTTTATGACGTACTATACTATGACTTTTTACAACATACTATACTATGACTTTTTAATGACATACTATACTATGACTTTTTATGACATACTATACTATGACTTTTTACGACATACTATACTATGACTTATGACTTACTTTACTGTGACTTTTTATGACTTACTATACTATGACTTTTTTATGACATACTATACTATGACTTTTTACGACATACTATACTATGACTTTTTACGACATACTATACTATGACTTTTTATGACTTTTTACGACATACTATACTATGACTTTTTATGACTTTTTACGACATACTATACTATGACTTTTTATGACATACTATACTATGACTTTTTATGACACTATACTATGACTTTTTATGACTTTTTACGACATACTATACTATGACTTTTTATGACTTTTTACGACATACTATACTATGACTTTTTATGACATACTATACTATGACTTTTTATGACATACTATACTATGACTTTTTATGACTTTTTACGACATACTATACTATGACTTTTTATGACATACTATACTATGACTTTTTATGACATACAAAACTATGACTTTTTATGACTTTTTACAACATACTATACTATGACTTTTTACGACATACTATACTATGACTTTTTTATGACATACTATACTATGACTTTTTACGACATACTATACTATGACTTTTTTATGACATACGATACTATGACTTTTTACCACTTTTTAATGATGTACTATACTATGACTTTTTAATGACATACTATACTATGACTTTTTATGACATACTATACTATGACTTTTTACAACTTTTTATGACATACTATACTATGACTTTTTATGACATACTATACTATGACTTTTTATGCCTTTTTACAACATACTATACTATGACTTTTTATGACATACTATGACGTTTTAATGACATACTATACTATGACTTTTTATGACATACTATACTATGACTTTTTACGACATACTATACTATGACTTGTTATGACTTACTTTACTGTGACTTTTTATGACTTACTATACTATGACTTTTTTATGACATACTATACTATGACTTTTTATGACATACTATACTATGACTTTTTATGACATACTATACTATGACTTTTTATGACTTTTTACGACATACTATACTATGACTTTTTACGACATACTATACTATGACTTTTTATGACATACTATACTATGACTTTTTATGCCTTTTTACGACATACTATACTATGACTTTTTACAACATACTATGACTTTTTAATGACATACTATATTATGACATTTTATGACATACTATACTATGACTTTTTACGACTTTTTAATGAAATACTATACTATGACTTTTTATGACATACTATACTATGACTTTTGATGACTTTTTAATGACATACTGTACTATGACTTTTTATGACATACTTTACTGTGACTTTTTATGACTTACGATACTATGACTTTTTATGACGTACTATACTATGACTTTTTACGACATACTATACTATGACTTTTTACGACTTTTTAATGACATACTATACGATGACTTTTTACGACTTTTTGACATACTATACTATGACTTTTTACGACATACTATACTATGACTTTTTTATGACATACTGTACTATGACTTTTTATGACTTTTTACAACATACTATACTATGACTTTTTACGACATACTATACTATGACTTTTTGATGACATACTATACTATGACTTTTTTATGACATACTATACTATGACTTTTTACGACTTTTTAATGACGTACTATACTATGACTTTTTAATGACATACTATACTATGACTTTTTATGACATACTATACTATGACTTTTTACGACTTTTTATGACATACTATACTATGACTTTTTATGCCTTTTTACAACATACTATATTATGACTTTATGACATACTATGACGTTTTAATGACATACTATACTATGACTTTTTATGACATACTATACTATGACTTTTTACGACATACTATACGATGACTTTTTTATGACACACTATACTATGACTTTTTACGACTTACTATACTATGACTTTTTATGACATACTATACTATGACTTTTTACGACTTACTATACTATGACTTTTTATGACTTTTTACAACATACTATACTATGACTTTTTATGACTTTTTAATGACATACTATACTATGACTTTTTATGACATACTATACTATGACTTTTTACGACATACTATACTATGACTTGTTATGACTTACTTTACTGTGACTTTTTATGACTTACTATACTATGACTTTTTTATGACATACTATACTATGACTTTTTACGACATACTATACTATGACTTTTTACGACATACTATACTATGACTTTTATGACTTTTTACGACATACTATACTATGACTTTTTATGACTTTTTACGACATACTATACTATGACTTTTTATGACATACTATACTATGACTTTTTATGACATACTATACTATGACTTTTTACAACATACTATACTATGACTTTTTACAACATACTATACTATGACTTTTTATGACATACTATACTATGACTTTTTATGACTTTTTACGACATACTATACTATGACTTTTTATGACATACTATACTATGACTTTTTACAACATACTATACTATGACTTTTTACAACATACTATACTATGACTTGTTATGACATACTATACTATGACTTTTTATGACATACTATACTATGACGTTTTACGACATTTTAATGACATACTATACTATGACTTTTTATGACATACTATACTATGACGTTTTACGACATTTTAATGACATACTATACTATGACGTTTTACGACATTTTAATGACATACTATACTATGACTTTTTATGACATACTATACTATGACGTTTTACGACATTTTAATGACATACTATACTATGACGTTTTACGACATTTTAATAACATACTATACTATGACTTTTTATGACATACTATACTATGACGTTTTACGACATTTTAATGACATACTATACTATGACTTTTTATGACATACTATACTATGACTTTTTATGACTTTTTAATGACATACTATACTATGACTTTTTATGACATACTATACTATGACTTTTTATGACATACTATACTATGACTTTTTATGACATACTATACTATGACGTTTTACGACATTTTGATGACATACTATACTATGACTTTTTATGACATACTATACTATGACTTTTTATGACTTTTTAATGACATACTATACTATGACTTTTTATGACATACTATACTGTGACTTTTTATGACATACTATACTATGACTTTTTATGACATATTATACTATGACTTTTTACGACATACTATGACTTTTTATGACTTACTTTACTGTGACTTTTTATGACTTTTTACAACATACTATACTATAACTTTTTATGCCTTTTTACAACATCCTATACTATGACTTTTTACAACATACTATGACTTTTTATGACTTACTTTACTGTGACTTTTTATGACTTTTTACGACATACTATACTATGACCTTTTATGCCTTTTTACAACATACTATACCATGACTTTTTAATGACATATGATATTATGACTTTTTTATGACATACTATACTATGATTTTTTACGACATACTATACTATGATTTTTTACGACATACTATACTATGACTTGTTACGACTTACTTTACTGTGACTTTTTATGACTTACTATACTATGACTTTTTATGACGTACTATACTATGACTTTTTACAACATATTATACTATGACTTTTTAATGACATACTATACTATGACTTTTTATGACATACTATACTATGACTTTTTATGACATACTATACTATGACTTTTTATGCCTTATTACAACATACTATACTATGACTTTTTATGACATACTATACTATGACTTTTTATGCCTTATTACAACATACTATACTATGACTTTTTACAACATACTATGACTTTTTAATGACATATTATATTATGACTTTTTTATGACATACTATACTATGATTTTTTTACGACTTTTCAATGACATACTATACTATGACTTTTTAAGACATACTATACTGTGACTTTTTATGACATACTATACTATGACTTTTTATGACATACTATACTATGACTTTACGACTTCAATAACATACTATACTATGACTTTTTATGACATACTATACTATGACTTTTTCCGACTTTTTAATGACATACTATACTATGACTTTTTATGACGTACTATACTATGACTTTTTACAACATACTATACTATGACTTTTTATGACATACTATACTATGACTTTTTTTGACTTTTTAATGACATACTATGACTTTTTATGACATACTATGACTTTTTACAACATACTATTACTTTTTATGACTTACTTTACTGTGACTTTTTATGCCTTTTTACAACATACTATACCATGACTTTTTAATGACATACTATACTATGATTTTTTTCGACATACTATACTATGATTTTTTACGACATACTATACTATGACTTTTTTTGACGTACTATACTATGACTTTTTACGACTTTTTGACATACTATACTATGACTTTTTACGACATACTATACTATGACTTTTTTATGACATACTATACTATGACTTTTTATGACGTACTATACTATGACTTTTTATAACTAACCCTAACCCTGTTTTATGTTGTACAGACTGTAAAGAACTTTGAGGATTTGTGATTTTGGACAAAACAAATTAAATTGAATTATAACCTTTAATGAGTTAATATTAGTGATGATTGTGAGTAAAGTTGGTTCCTTACTGATATTAAGTTGAAGCTTCTTTTTCTTTCTGATTTTGTTTGATTTCAGCCAGTCAGCTTCTTCCACCAATGACGTGATTTCTTGTTTTTTTAACACTTTAAAAAGTAGAACTTTACGACCACTGAAGTAAAAACATCTTCACAGATGACTGTTAACTGAAATCTGATTTATGTAAAATGTTTCATCTACTCTTTTATTCGACTGATGTTTAATTCTTGGGTATTCTTAGGAAGTGTTAACTGTGAACAAAAAACGGTTTTCAGCCCTCAGTACTGTCTACCAGTCTACAGATCTACCTGTCTACAGGTCCACCATTCTACAGATCTACTGGTCGATCATTCTACCTGTCTACAGGTCTATCGTTCTACAGATCTACCATTCTACAGATCCACAGGTCTACAGGTCTTCTGGATTAGTGGCCCTGATACTTTATAACAGTCCAGTCCCTTATAAACGGGTCAGAAGGTTCACTTCCTGTTTGAAGACAGAAATAATCACTCATTCACACCGTGTTTGTGCAAACAGCTGTTGTTGTGCACTGGTTTTACTGGACAGTTAAATACAGTTTGATGAGTTTCAGGCTTTAGATCTAATGAGGTCTACAGTCACCCAAGAGGCACAAAGAAGAAACAATAACTCGGTCCATCACTTTAGTTCAGTCTCTGGTGCTGATGTCACTCTTTAGGCTCCGCCCCCTCCACAACACAAATGTTGAGATCAAAAATGAAAGCAGTCCATCCGTCTACAGGTCCATGTGTCCACAGGTCCACCTGTCACCTGGTTAATGGTGCGTTCAGGTACCCATGTAAACGAGCATTACATCACCAGATTGGTAATCAAACAATCTGTTCCTTCAGTGTGAATATATTCTTTATGAAAATGACTTTTAATCATCAACAGATGTGTTATTGTACATATAATGTATAATATATACATATTTATACATGTTTTGGGACGATGATGAAATGTGACTTTGTTTAATTAATAATTCATCTGTCTAAATAAATTAGTTTAAAAGGAGTTATGAGTGTATTCTGCAGAATCAACGCTAACATTCACTTAACGATCAGAAGCACCTGAACGCACCAGCAGACGTCTCATTCTGAGCAGTTTCTTTCTTCGGTTCCCTGAACGCATCACAGTGACAGCAGGAGGCGGGGCCTAAGTTATGACACAGCTGGCATCATATTGCACAACCAATCAGCTGGCTCCACTGCTGAGGTCTCTGTCATGTCCACAGAGGGTTATTGATAAGGCATCTGTCCACTACAACCACTTCCTGTTCTCAACGGGTTCTTCAAATAAAAGCATGGAAACAGTTCTTCAGTCTGTCAGAGTCAGGGCTGATCAACAGAGATTCACTGATCCATGACGGATCCATGACGGATCCATGACTGAACAATGACGGATCAATGACGGATCCATGACTGAACAATGACGGATCAATGACGGATCCATGACTGAACAATGACGGATCCATGACGGATCACCAGGATCAGTCTGGCGTCTCTCTGTGTGACTTCCTGTCTGTGTCTCATTGGTTCTCAGTGAAACAGCTGATCGATGTAGATTAATGTAGATCAATACTCAGGAGGAAACAGGGACTATTTTCACCAGCGGATGAATCCACATGAGGTGCTCTAGTGAGTGTATGTGTGATGATGATGATGATGATGATGATGATGAAGGATATTGGAGACATTCTGAACATGAAGATTTATACTTTAAACAATCTGATTTCTATCACAATGAAACAGTGATTCATCTTTTTATAATAATAATAACTGAGTTTATGGATCTAAGTGATGAACATTTACAGATATCTTTGTTCTCTGAAGACGGTTCTGGACTGTTCTGGACTAGATTCTACAGTTGATCTGGTTTCCAGGTGAAGTGAAAACTCTGTGGCCCCTCAGACTAGTCCCGTGACCTCTTGTGGGGCCCCGAGCCTCAGCTTCTTTAGCAATCACTTGTTTGTTTGACATCAGAAATAAAATTGATCAGCCAATCACTGATCAATCCCCCTGATCAGCTGACAGACTGAGGACAAGACCTGGACTCTCAGGACGGGGTCTGTGGCACTCTGCAGTCTGAACCTGGACTCAGTGGGGGGGGGCAGTCTGTCTGTGAAGGAGTCTCCATAGGCCCCACCTCCTCCATAGGCCCCGCCCCCACCGCCTGGAGCCCTCTGATTGGGGGGCTGGGTGGCAGATCGGCTCCTCCTGCTGTGGTTTTGATTTCAACAGAAACAGCTTTCTGATCGTCTTCACCTCCTCCACCACCTCCACCTCCTGCTGCACCTCCTACTGCTGCTCCTCCGCCTCCTGCTGCTGCTGCTCCACCACCTCCTGCTGCTGCTGCACCTCCTACTGCTGCTCCTCCACCTCCTGCTGCTGCTGCTGCTCCTCCCGTTGCTCCTCCTCCTTCCATCCAGATCCCAGCCAGCACACTGACCTCTGCTGCTCCTGCTGTCCCCTGCCCTCCAGGTGCACCTCCTTCGTCCACGGTGTCAGCGGAGGAGTTCTGGTTGGAGGAGGACAGAGCTTCAGTGATGATGGCCGCCGTCTGAGCGACCCAGTTCAGCTCCGACCTCACCTCCCCTCCACCTCCTGGTGCTGCTGGGGAAGAAGAGGTCTGGGGGTTAGTCTGAGCCTCCTGCTGGGTGCTGTTGGGTCCTGGTCCCGGTCCTGTTCCTGGTCCTGGTGCTGGTCCTGCAGCAGCAGCACTGTTGTTGTTGTTCAGGTTGTCCTGCAGGGCTGTCTGGTTTGCCTGACCCGCCTGCTGGTTCTGAAGCAGCATCTCCTGGATCCGGATCTGCTGCAGGATGGCAGGAAGCTCGTAGTGGTGGAAGAAGTAGATCATGGAGTGCTGAGGAAGAGGAAGAGGAGTTAATGACAGGAAGCTGAGGGAAGCATCGTCTACATTAAAGCGTCTCTTCTTCTTTCTCCTCTTTTCAGAAAGACATTTCCAAAGATGACATCATTGTTTTATAAAGTCTCAGTTTAACATGTATCTCCTGTTTCTAACTGTCCTCCACACCATCATCATCTAACTCATCAATGATCAACAGACATAATGATATGATAAATGAAAACCCTGATCTTCATCCATGGAACTAATCCAGACTAACAGGTCGACATCAGGCTAAAAGGATCTCATTCATCATCACGTACTTTGGTTCTTTGAGGTTTGATTTATATGAAGCTATCTAACGACAGTGCTCTTAATATGAGATGACTCCGTATGAAGGTGATGAAGAGGACTGTGGTTCTGACCTGGATGAAGAGCCAGGAGGTGACCAGGGCCAGGCTGCTGTACTGCCCGTTGAAGCGGTAGTGATACGCGTAGAATGCAAAGTGGTAAAGATAGAAGAACCTGAGGAACAAAGACACGTTCATGTTGAAAACATCCATCTTTATGAGTCCTTCACATATCTCGGTACAAACATGTCTGGACCGTCGACCGGAAGACGTGGAGGTAGTCACATTAGCTCGTAGAGTTCCCGATTTTTGGTCGTCAACATCTGGGCTTTTGGGACCAGAAGGAGAGGGTGGAGCTAAGTATATAAGTAGAGACCTGTCAATCACTGTGTAGCCCCGCCCCTAAAGCATCCCCTGCTTTATGGTCTGTTTGACTCTAAATGGACCATAATGTACTAAATGAACATCATGCTGTATTGAAGAAGACTGTAAACTAGAGATTGAGACCATAAACTCATGTTTACAATGTTTACTGAGGGAATAAATCAAGAGAGAAGTAGAGTCATTTTAGACTAGACTTCTATACAACCAGAGGAGTCGCCCCCTGGTGGACACTAGAGAGAATGCAGCTTTAACACATGACGCTTTGAACCGGAGGTAGTCTCCTGCTTTGGATCAAGCCAGAAAAAGTGACCTTTTTCAGATTTTTGATGTTCCATGCATGTTAGCTCATATTACTATTATTATTATCTCCTACACACTTTGTGCTACTGCATTTGGTGGACATGTGAAGATATGTCTAAATGACCCTGACAGGTGGCGCTGCAGCAGCGTCATCTACCTATAAAGAAAGGAATCTCTGTGGTCTAAGTCATGAAATCTTAAGTAAAGAAGTAAAAAATGAAACACCAAAGTATGGTTACCTGTTGTACTACCTTGTTCGTGTTATTTCTGGTATGTGATTATTTGTTTCATGTATCACGTGGTCGCAATGATCAACGCCGACTCGCCTGTCAGGTTTGTTTACGAGTCCAGAGAGCGGCTGAATGATCATCACGCACTCGAAATCATCCCTCGCCACGTTGTTTCCACCGCGCTGTGATTGGTCCGTACCTCTGGGAGTGGTTTGAATTGAGCCAATGATGTGAGCCAGTGTTGGTCATGTGACTAACCTCAGCCAGTGGCGTTTGCTGGTATTGGTGTGACAGCAGATCGCGTCGTACTGATCAGCCAACCAGACGATGAGGATGATGTAGAAGGCTGTTGTCGTGTCGTTGAAGAACTCGGACATGATGGCCTCCATGCCTGATGACAAGAAGTGACAACAGCAGGTCAGGATTTACTCTTTCAGCTGCACAAAACCTCCAACAAATCCCTGGCTTCAGACTCCAGGAGAGACAACGTCTGACGACATTAAAAGGTTTGTCTCATGAAGCTCTGAAATAAACCGTGGACCTAACAGCCTCAACTCAGCTTCAACTCAGCCTCCACTGTCTAGAGTCTGGATTAACTGCCTCCAGTCGGACCATGACTGCTTCTACTCAGGACCATCTCGTCACTAATAGGGGGGACTAATAGACGGACCTGGACCTCCAACCAATAGACAATTGAGAATTCTAACATGTTGATGGAGTGCTTCCATTTTAACCGGCGCAGCTTTTCCAGCCTTTACGGTACTCGTTCAGCAGAAACACACCGACCATTTACATGCTTTGTAAATCACATCACGTGATGCTGCTCAGCCAATCAAATGTGTGTATTGAGATTTACACACTAAGGTGAGACGAGTAGTCGGAGAATAATACGTGAGTCAGAGAAGTTATTTCACATGACGTTCTCCAACAAGAGAAACGTGGTCAGAGAGACCACAGAGACCAGAGAGACCAGAGAGATCAGAGAGACTAGAGAGACCAGAGAGACCAGAGAGACTAGAAAGAGAGACCAGAGAGACCAGAGAGACTAGAAAGAGAGACCAGAGAGATCAGAGAGACTAGAAAGATTAGAGAGATCAGAGAGACCAGAGAGATCAGAGAGACTAGAAAGATTAGAGAGATCAGAGAGACCAGAGAGGCTAGAGAGACTAGAAAGATCAGAGAGACTAGAGAGACCAGAGAGACCAGAGAGACTAGAGTCTTTAACCAAGAATAGACAGACTCTTAAATGTTAATTCTTCACAACCAGTATGTCTCATATGCTCAGAGACATGACGATTATTAAAAGCACAACTCTTTTTAATGAAATGAAGTCACAGATAATAAACAATATGATCAGAATCCTAAAACACATGAATTCACTTCCCATCAATGATGTTAACAGAGAGGAATAGAGCTGAAACAAGTGAATACATTAATAATATATATTGTGTTGATTGACATCACTTGAATGAACTGAATTTAAAGCTGCAGGACAATTCAGTGAAATACATTTTTCTAAAATGAAGCACTTAATTTTAAGATGCACATTTTTCAAAAGCTTAGTACTTGTTATTTATAATTCATCCAGTTCAATTTGAAAACTGACAATAAATATTGTTGAGATATTATTCAAATGAACTTTCTTTAATTGATCCAACAGTCAGTTGTTTTACTACATACAGACGTTAGTACAACTGTTGGCTACTTTAATATACATGGACCTAAATCATAGAACAAGTTAGACATTGCTGTGATGTTCTGGACCTTTAATGAGGACATTCTCTCTAAATGGACCTCGTTGAATGTTAACTGAATACCCCTGGTATTGAGGACACTAAGGACTTGACAGACTTGACCGACTGGATTCAGGTGGAACCCTGTAGCTCAACTGTTCAGACCAGGTTTGGCCAAATATTAGGACTAGATTTCAGCCTGGTCATGTCTTGACTAGGTACTTGACTGGACTTACCAACGAGAGCCAGGATGACGGTGAGCAGAGGGGCTGCTGGGAAGGCGATAGTCATGTTCATCTCCAACATCTGAAGAAGATCCACTGAGGGGGGACAGACCGAGACCACATCAACACACAGCTGATGGTTTAAAGACAGAGTTAATATATTCTGTACAAACATAAGTACTCTGTTCAAGTACCGAATCATATTATTTATTTAAAATGAAAAACGAGTCAGTTATTAAAGTTCTCAAACTGGACCAGACTGAACTGAACTACATTGGACTAAACTGGACAGGTCTGACTCTGGACCAGACTGATCTAAACTAGACTGGGCTACATTAAACCTTTCTGGACTGGACTACAATGAACTGGTGTGGATTATACTGGACTGAACTGAACAATAAACTGGTGTGGACCGAATTCTGTGTGGAAGTGAGGTCTCAGATTAAACTGACCAATGAAGACGAAGATCTGGTGATGAGAATATCTGAGCAGCATGGACACTGACAGAGTCTGAAAAAGACAAAACATGAGTTAGACATTTCTGCTTTCCTTTAAATCATCCTCTTTATTCTAAAACACCACCTCGCACTGACATGTTAGATCTTAATATGAAAGTCTAAGCTTAGACTGTTATGTGTTTAAAACTGTCAGACATCACCCGCTGTAATTCATTCACTTACGAATATGACCATGATGACGAAGGCGGCCAGGTAGGATGTTCTGGCCATCCACATGCTGACAAAGCGGTAATGTTCTCCAGACACCACATTTCTCAGGAACCCTGCAGAGAACCACACTGTGTCATCAACAACCTGCTGATGACTCAGTTTCTAACTCACTGAACGACACACACCAGGTTACTGATTACTTATTAGATAATCTCTTATGGAAATGAGGGATTAGAGGAACTCAGGTTCTGTAATCAGAGTGAGGGACTAGAGGAGCTCAGGTTCTGTAATCAGAGTAGGGGACTAGAGGAGCTCAGGTTCTGTAATCAGAGTAGGGGACTAGAGGAGCTCAGGTTCTGTAATTAGAGTGAGGGATTAGTGGAACTCAGGTTCTATAATCAGAGTGAGGGACTAGAGGAGCTCAGGTTCTGTAATTAGAGTGAGGGATTAGTGGAACTCAGGTTCTGTAATTAGAGTAGGTGACTAGAGGAACTCACGTTCTATAATCAGAGTAAGGGACTAGTGTAACTCAGGTCCTGTAATCAGAGTAGGGGACTAGAGGAACTCAGGTTCTGTAATCAGAGTAGGGGACTAGAGGAACTCAGGTTCTGTAATCTGAGTAGGGGAATAGTGGAACTCGGGTTCTGTAATCTTAGTCAGGTTCATAGTCAGGGCTGGTTCAGGTTCATAGTCAGGGCTGGTTCAGGTTCATAGTCAGGACTGGTTCAGGTTCATAGTCAGGACTGGTTCAGGTTCATAGTCAGGACTGGTTCAGGTTCATAGTCAGGACTGACTCAGGTTCATAGTCAGGACTGGCTCAGGTTCATAGTCAGGACTGGTTCAGGTTCATAGTCAGGGCTGGTTCAGGTTCATAGTCAGGGCTGGTTCAGGTTCATAGTCAGGACTGGCTCAGGTTCATAGTCAGGACTGGCTCAGGTTCATAGTCAGGACTGGCTCAGGTTCATAGTCAGGACTGGCTCAGGTTCATAGTCAGGACTGGCTCAGGTTCATAATCAGGACTGGCTCAGGTTCATAGTCAGGACTGGCTCAGGTTCATAGTCAGGACTGGCTCAGGTTCATAGTCAGGACTGGCTCAGGTTCATAATCAGGACTGGCTCAGCTTCATAGTCATTTCTAAAGCTGAGAAATAGAAGTGGAACATGGGTTTGGAAATGAGGAGATGGATCTAAGGATCGAAGTAGGGGGTTTGAGAAACATAATTGGTATTCAAACTGGATTTGTTAAGACACAACATAAAATAATTTGGAACAAACAGGTGATGTCTCTCTACCTTTATTCTCCTCGTTCTCTGCGAGCGCCTTCACGCTGGACATCAGGATGTCATCGTAGCCCAAAAACTCATCGAGCAGGAAGCGACTGAAGCCGTCACCGAAACACTCGTCCTTCATGGGATCTGAACAGGTGAACAAGTTTCATCAAAGGTGTGAGAGTCACGTGACTGTGAGGCAGACTGTGATCTCTTCTCATTTCTCTATTTTGTGCCTCCTCATCTCCTCCCTCCTTGATCTCAGCGCTCCACCTTGAAGGACGTCCAAATTCTAACATGCATCTCTAGGAGCTAGGAGGCTTCTAGAGGAGCTATAAGTAAGGAAACACTGGTGCATCCTTTAGGGAAGTCTTTCAACACCCGTGAGGAATAAATGAGTGGTGATACACAGCTGAATAATCTGAAACTATGACAGGACTCTACATGCAACTATTCCTTTTGTTCTCAAAAGTTATTTATATTTAAGATGATCAAACTTTCTGTCCTTTACAGTTTGTGTAGCTCACTCTGTTCTAACTAATTTCATTAATGACATTTTCACCTGATATTAATTATGTTGTTATCTTGATCGTAGCTACATTAAATTCACCTGCTATTGTGAATTTAATTAATATTAAATATACTGTATATATATCGTCTCTTCCTCGCCTCCTCCGCTCTCATCTCCTGTGGCCTGGACTAAGATGTGAGGAGAGAAGGTGGAGAAAACTGGGAAATGAGAAAAGCCTTCAGTGTCTCACCCAAAGTAACGACCATGACAGGGATGTTGAGTCTCTGTCTGGTGGTCTGAGACAAACGCAGGAAGCCGTACTCCAGAGAATACTCCACGATGTACTCCTCCTGAGGCCACACTAAGGAGACAAGAACATGACTACTTTTAGGACACCAACAGACATGACTCTACAGTATCTGAGGAGGTTTATCTTCATAATGAACTCTTCAGACACAAACAGACATGACTCTACAGTATCTGAGGAGGTTTATCTTCATAATGAACTCTTCAGACACAAACAGACATGACTCTACAGTATCTGAGGAGGTTTATCTTCATAATGAACTCTTCCTCTTGTTCTGGTTTACGGTCACTGAGACTGCTACCACCTTCTGGGGTTAAGGAGAATCGCAGCTCTCTACAGGTGGAGGAGGAAGAAGTGAGGAAAGAGGGAGGTGGAGAAGGAGAGGAGGGAGGAAAAGGAGAAGAGAAGGAGGAGGGGGAGAGGAAGAGGTGTAGAGGAGGTAGAAGGAAGGAGGAGAAGGGACAGGGAGGAGGAATGAGGAGGAGAGGAAGAGAGGGAGGAAGAGGAGGAGGGTTTACCTGCTCTGGTCATCATCTCCAGCTCAGACACTGAGTCCTTCAGCGGCTGCATACCTTTAGTGGTCTGGCTGAAGGAGACGTCCTGGCTGTCGTTCACTCCTGCTCCTCCTACTGCTCCTCCTCTTCCAACACCTCCTCCAATCAGAGACGGCTTTAGACGAGGCTCAATGTCCAGCTCAAACTGCAGGAGAAAACAAACAAATCTGAGAACAACAGGGAATACTCTGAGAACAACGGGGACTACTGGACTATTCTGAGAACAACGGGAACTACTCTGAGGACAACAGGGACTACTCTGAGGACAACAGGGACTACTCTGAGAACAACAGGGACTACTCTGAGAACAACAGGGACTACTCTGAGAACAACGGGGACTACTGGACTACTCTGAGAGCGGGGACTACTCTGAGAACAACGGGGACTACTCTGAGAACAACGGGGACTACTCTGAGAACAACGGACACTACTCCGAGAACAACGGACACTACTCCGAGAACAACGGGGACTACTCCGAGAACAACGGGTACTATCTGCTCACCTGCACTGAGCTGTTGTCAAACATCTCCAGGGTCATCTCCTCCTCGTCCTCTTCCTCCTCCTGCAGCGCTGCCAGGCTGAGCCCCACCACTCCTCTCGGTCCTCCTCCTCCCTCCTCAGCCTCCAGCTCCTCCTGGAGGCCCGTGGAGTCGTAGTACTGCAGGAAGACCGGGGCTCGGCTGGAGTTCCTCTGGATCTCCACCCGCAGGATGCCGTCCCGAGGCCAACGCTCCCTCACCACCTCCAGACAGTTGATGGGCGAGCGAGAGAAGGCGATGTGAATGTAGGCGAGGATGAAGAGGACGAAGAGAGCCTGAGCAGGAGCACAGAGGAGTAAATAAGACAACACCTCCACTAACATGATGTTAGGCTTACTGATAGTCAGTCATTTCAGACATCAAAAACATTTTCATCATAGCTGCTATTGATGCCTTTACTTTAATGATCGGGCTAAAGTCAGTTTGGTAATCTCGGGCTTAAGCAGGAAGCAACCTCTGGTTCTTTAAAGTTCTTCAAAGCTTCACGTGTTAAAGCTGCATTCTCTCTAGTGTCCATCAGGGGGCGACTCCTCTGATTGTATAGAAGTCTATGAGAAAATGACTCTACTGCTCTCTTGATTCATTATCAGTCTGCATCATGACCCACCATGATCCGCTATTACCCATCACGACCCACTATGACCCACCATGACCCATTATTACCCACCATGACCCACCATGACCCATTATTACCCACTATGACCCACCATGACCCGTTATGACCCCTTATTACCCACCATGACCCATTATTACCCACTATGACCCACCATGACCCATTATTACCCACCATGACCCATTATTACCCACCATGACCCATTATTACCCACCATGACCCACTATGACCCACCATGACCCATTATTATCCACCATGACCCATTATTACCCACCATGACCCACTATGACCCACCATGACCCATTATTACCCACTATGACCCACCATGACCCATTATTACCCACTATGACCCATCATGACCCATTATGACCCACTATGACCCATCATGACCCATTATTACCCACCATGACCCATTATTACCCACTATGACCCACCATGACCCGTTATGACCCATTATTACCCACCATGACCCACCATGACCCACTATGACCCACTATGACCCATCATGACCCATTATTACCCACCATGACCCATTATTACCCACCATGACCCACCATGACCCATTATTACCCACCATAACCCACCATGACCCACCATGACCCACCATGACCCAGCAGTCTGTTGCATCACTGTTTCTGAGTAAAGCCTGGAGGGGTGACTGCTGTTAATCTGGTGGATTTACACAATCTCTGGATTTCCCCACCAGACTCCATTCAAAATCCTGTCATTTTAATCCTCATTCCTGCAGATTAGACACAGCTGCTTAAAGGAACATTCTGTTGTTGTTGTTTTCCAGGCATATTTGTTCATGTTGTCCAGAGGACACTTGATGGACTATAAGGCTACATCCACATTACTCCGTGTGAAAACTACATCCACATTACTCCGTGTGAAAACGATCTCCATCCACACGGCGTTTCAGCCATCGTTTCCGAAGTCATCTCCGTCCATATTACACGCCTGGAAACGAATATCACGTGACTCTTCACGTTCACTGGGCATGCGCTGATGTAAACAGGAAGTAGATTGTCGTATTTTGTAACTAAGCAACCAGAGTAATAAAGTAGTCTTTAATGATCGTAAGTATGTGTTTGATACTTAAGATCTTCTCTCAAATCTTCCTCTATAAACTCAAACGGATACAGTTCGTGGAAAGTTTAATAAGTTTTATTTTTCAGACTTAACGTTAGTTACAGTGCTGCGGGTCTCTCTCTCTCTCTCTCTCTCTCTCTCTCTCTCTCTCTCTCTCTCTCTCTCTCTCTCTCTCTCTCTCTCTCTCTCTCTCTCTCTCTCTCTCTCTCTCTCTCTCTCTCTCTCTCTCCGCTCACTGATCGCTAAAATAACAGCTGTTTCCTCCGCAGACATGCAGACTTTAACTGGACAACAGCTGACAACAAGGTCAGCAATGCCTGTAATCAGTTGTCAGTTAACCTGGTAGTCGATCGCGGGTGTTACGTCATCGTTTCCAAACTTATGCGTTTCCGTCCGTCCACACGAATACGCTACCCGGACTACGCCGGCGTTTTGGAGCACTGTAAACGGAGGAGTTTAGATACGATCCCGAAGCCGGATAATTTTGGACGCAGTGTGGACGCTCAGTGTAACCATAGCAAAACATATGCGTTTCCAAACGAAAACGGAGTAATGTGGATGTAGTCTAAGTTTCAACATGACTTACATGAGATGCTGCTGTTAACAGAGGATGACAAACATTAAGGTTTCATTAACCCCATCCTGACTCAGTAACCCTGTGTTAGATCTTTACTGAGATGCACCGATCTGACTGCTGACCGACCAATCAGTGTCAGATATCAGATTATTTGCAGGTCACATTTCCACATCTGTGCCGCTGCTCGATAGTTTTACATCTCGAGATATTATGAAATGTGATTTAGGAGACGAGCACTTCTCCTTGTCGTTAACGTGTTGCAGCTGGTTAGCGGTCTAAAGTGATATTTAAAACTTTGTTATAAAGTTGGTGTAGATAACATGAAAACAAAATGTGTGGTTAGAACTCAGCTGGTCCTTTAGCTGCTAGCTAACGTGAGTGTTCTTCAGCGTGATTGAAGGAGACAGAAAGCTCAAAATAAAATTCATGGAGAAACAACCTTAAAAATACTTGTGACAACTAAGTTAATCAGACTTGTATTATATTGTAATTCATTCCCATCATGCTGTTCACAGTAATCAGAGTCCTGCTGGTAACTAAGCTAACAGCTAACTTAACGGAGGTTGCATTGACTTGTATTATGATACATTCAAGCAACACCTTGTGTTATATACCTAACTCTATATAAGAGACGTTTCACACCTTGTGTTATATATTTAACTCTATTTAAGAGACGTGTCACACCTTGTTATATATTTAACTCTATTTAAGAGACGTTTCACACCTTGTGTTATATATTTAACTCTATTGAAGAGACGTTTCACACCGTGTGTTATATATTTAACTCTATTTAAGAGACGTTTCACACCTTGTGTTATATACCTAACTCTATTTAAGAGACGTGTCACACCTTGTGTTATATATTTAACTCTATTTAAGAGACGTGTCACACCTTGTTATATATTTAACTCTATTTAAGAGACGTTTCACACCTTGTGTTATATATTTAACTCTATAGAAGAGACGTTTCACACCTTGTGTTATATATTTAACTCTATATAACAGACGTTTCACACCTTGTTATATATTTAACTATAACAGACGTTTCACACCTTGTGTTATATATTAAACTCTATATAACAGACGTTTCACACCTTCTGTTATATATTTAACTCTATAGAAGAGACGTTTCACACCTTGTGTTATATATTTAACTCTATAGAAGAGACGTCTCAGACCTTGTGTTATATATTTAACTCTATAGAAGAGACGTCTCACACCTTGTGTTATATATTTAACTCTATAGAAGAGACGTTTCACACCTTGTGTTATATATTTAACTCTATATAACAGACGTTTCACACCTTGTGTTATATATTTAACTCTATATAACAGACGTTTCACACCTTGTGTTATATATTTAACTCTATTGAAGAGACGTTTCACACCTTGTGTTATATATTTAACTCTATAGAAGAGACGTTTCACACCTTGAGCAAGACGAAGAACTCAAAGACCCTCCTGAATGACGGAGGGAACAGTCGGGCGTATGTGACGGCCATCTTGAAGAAGAGGGCGTGGAAGAGGCGGTCACGGACGTTGATGAGGGGGTTCTGGTTGATGTTGGGGTTTCGAATCCTGTTGGGTCCCATGTTGTTGTTGTTGTTCAGAGGGACGTTGTTGTTGTTGGCCTGGTTGTCAGACATGATCTCTGTCTCTGGATTATTCAGCTCACTGCATAAACTAACAGCTGATTCTAGGTCAGCATGGCTGCTGGCAGGTGTCCTCAGAGTGAAGGTAGAATGTTGACCTCAGATCAGGAGAAGAAGTTCTGCACAGAGTTCACACCAAGCTGAGCTGATGGACTCAACTTCTTTACACAGATGGCACTGAAAATTATTCAATAAACACTTTGATTATTACACTGAAAATTTCAGATATTAAGTTACAAAAATACTTAAGAGTCCGTAAAATGTCCCAATGCAGTAAAATGCAGTGAAGAAACGCAGTTGAGTTCAGTAAAGAAAGGTAGTAAAGTAAATAAAGGCAGTAGAGTTCAGTAAATAAAGCCAGTTGAGTTCATTAAATAAAGACAGTAGAGTTCAGTAAATAAAGGCAGTCAAGTTCAGTAAATAAAGGCAGTAGAGTTCAGTAAATAAAGGCAGTAGAGTTCAGTAAATAAAGGCAGCAGAGTTCATTTAATAAAGGCAGTAGAGTTCAGTAAATAAAGGCAGTAGAGTTCAGTAAATAAAGGCAGTAGAGTTCAGTAAATAAAGGCAGCAGAGTTCATTTAATAAAGGCAGTAGAGTTCAGTAAATAAAGGCAGTAGAGTTCAGTAAATAAAGGCAGCAGAGTTCATTTAATAAAGGCAGTAGAGTTCAGTAAATAAAGGCAGCAGAGATCAGGAAATAAAGGCAGTAGAGTTCAGTAAATAAAGGCAGCAGAGTTAATTTAATAAAGGCAGTAGAGTTCAGTAAATAAAGGCAGTAGAGTTCAGTAAATAAAGGCAGTAGAGTTCAGTAAATAAAGGCAGCAGAGATCAGGAAATAAAGGCAGTAGAGTTCAGTAAATAAAGGCAGCAGAGTTAATTTAATAAAGGCAGTAGAGTTCAGTAAATAAAGGCAGCAGAGTTAATTTAATAAAGGCAGTAGAGTTCAGTAAATAAAGGCAGTGGAGTTCAGTAAAGAAAGGTAGTAAATAGGTAGATACCTATCTAGAAACGCAGTATCAACTCAAGAGGTCTTATGGCTGTTTCACCAGCCTGCCCCCCCAACATGTTATGTTATTACATTACATTATAATCATTACATGTAACAACATGACATGTAATGTAATGTAATAACATAACATTAACATGTTATGTTATTACATCAACATGAAATGTTATAACATTACATGTTGATGTCCTCTAATGTAACTTCTCCTCTGTGTCAGTGATCTGATTACCTTTAGATTTAGGAACATTTAGGAGACCACAGATAATCAATACTGAATATAATTGATAGTGTTTGCTCCATCGGATCATTACACGTGTCAAAACAAGGATATGCAGTGAGAGTATGTATGTGTGTGAACATAAATATACAATTTATATATACGTGGGTGGTGTGTGTGTGTGTGTGTGTGTGTGTGTGTGTGTGTGTGTGTGTGTGTGTGTAAACTACTGTATAGAGTCATGTAGTTTTGAGGCCTTCTGTCTCTTCAGGTAAACATCCTAACTCTAACTCGTCTGTGTATCTCGGTGCTAACATTAGCATGTAGCTGGATAATTACCTGTTATTGTCCGCATCTGTGTGACCATGTTAACGGTTCCTCTCTCCGGTGTTTTCATCTGAACAAACAGCAGGTAGCTTAGTGCTACACAGGAAGCTAACGCTAACGGAGCTAGCAGCAGCTAACGCTAGCTAACTGTAGCCGTGCAGCGGTGTTAGCTACAAGCTAACAGAAGCTAGCAGGACTCTGGAGAGCCATTGTAGTTTAATCTAAAGCCGTCAGGAGCTAACAGAAGCTAACAGAAGCTAACAGAAGACCATAGACTGTATACAGGAGACTGACGGCTGCTTATGAGTTCAGACAACAACCAGACCGGAAATACGGGTCCTACGTAGGTTGGCTCGGACACCCCGAGTTTTGTCTGCCAGGTGCAAAACTAGACCCACATAGTCTACGTATCAGACCCACATAGTCTATATATCAGACCTACATAGTCTATATATCAGACCTACATAGTCTATCAGACCCACATAGTCTATGTATCAGACCTACATAGTCTATGTATCAGACCCACATAGTCTATATATCAGACCTACATAGTCTATATATCAGACCTACATAGTCTATCAGACCCACATAGTCTATGTATCAGACCTACATAGTCTATGTATCAGACCCACATAGTCTATGTATCGGAGCCACATAGTCTATGTATCAGACCCACATAGTCTATGTATCAGACCTACATAGTCTATGTATCGGAGCCACATAGTCTATGTATCAGACCCACATAGTCTATGTATCAGACCCACATAGTCTATGTATCAGACCCACATAGTCTATATATCAGACCCAAATAGTCTATATATCAGACCCTCATAGTCTCTATATCAGACCCACATAGTCTATATATCAGACCTACATAGTCTATGTATCAGACCTACATAGTCTATGTATCAGAGCCACATAGTCTATATATCAGACCCACATAGTCTATAGACATACATATATATATATATATATATATATATATATATATATATATATATATATATATATATGTATGTCTAAGTAGTATGTATAGGAGGAGCCTGGAAGACTCTGCGCAGGGTCAACAGTTCCACACTTCTCCTGTAGAGGAGACTGCCCTCCCGCCGCCATCTTAGAAAAACACCGTTTATTCTAACAGAGATATTTACAGACAGGCTTCTGTAGAGACAGCCCGTGAGCGTAGGGGTCCTTTCAGTTTAATTGAATGAGCGATAGGAGGTTTGTTTGGTAGCGGCCCTCTACATCTATTTTATATGTAAAGTATATATAATATTATAGTTAATATTCTGCTCTTATTTCATCGTCTTATTTTTAGAAGATCGGTTTCTCAAAGAAGTTCGTTTTATTTGGAGTTGGAGCCAAAAAGTGAGGTAAGCTAATATTAGCAGCTAACGTTAGCCGCTAACTGCTAACTACATAAACACAGCGCGAGACCCGCTGCGTCATAAAACCTTCTTAGACCAGGTACACACTGAGACCGGTTCACTCTGAGACCTGGTTCACTCTGAGACCATGGGTACATCCCAAGTCTCTTAATAATAGTAACTAATAATACTAGTAACTAATACAGACACAGTAATCATCACTGTAGAGGTGTTTTGTAGCTGGAATGCTTTCGTCTTATTTATTAATTATTTGCGTCTGTTTGTTTTGAAACTCAGATTGTGACGTCATTATCAAATAACCAGGATATGATTATGTTTCTCTTGAACACTGAATAAATGTATGAGGCTCAATGCTTCAGGTTCAATTTAAATGATAAAACTCATCAAACCCTCAGAATGATCAGCGTCACTTGACTGAATGAAATGATGATCCATGATGTGAAAAGCTCTCTGACTTTAATTGTTTTCATAATAAAAGTTATTATAATATTATAATAAAAGTTATTGAGGGAAATATGAGATTATGAAAAGACAAATCTTTCTACTAAATGAAGAAAGTTGTTTGTGGTTCTTTTGTTGTTCAGATCTATGAACATCTATTTAAACCAGACGGTGAATCATAAAACATCTCAAAGATAAACTAGAGTTTAATCTGATCCGTCTTCACTCTGGTGTTAAACTCAGTCAGTCGAACGGCTGCAGCGTCCAATCACATCACTGATGAACAAAGAGGGGGCGTGTCCGCCGTTAAAACACTTTCTGGAAGGCTGTTCTCGTGCGTCCTCGCTCATGTCTCCTTGGAGATCCTTCCTCTCTCCTCGCTTCTCAGAGCTAAATAAGAGCTTTGGGACGGCCGTCAATATGGAGGAGCAGAACAACTTCCGGTTCAATCGAGGAGTGAGGAAATGACAAGAGACGTGGGATGTACCCCAGGTTTACTATGAGACCTGGTTCACTATGAGACCAGGTTCACTATGAGACCAGGTTCACTATGAGACCAGGTTCACTATGAGACCTGGTTCACTATGAGACCTGGTTCACTATGAGACCAGGTTCACTATGAGACCTGGTTCACTATGAGACCTGGTTCACTATGAGACCAGGTGTTACACCCCTACCGGTTTTCAAACCTACTGGTTCTTCCATGAGTGTGTTGTGTTAACTTATTATGGTCATAATTATTATAATTATCAATATATAATTATTATCATAATAATAATTGTTAATATAATGATCATAGTAATTATTAATATAATTACTATTAATATAATAATTATTAATATATCATAATATATATCATTATTATTAATAGCCAACAATCAAGCGTAATCAGCTCTTTGATCTGGCGTTTCCCATCATGCATTGGGTCACCTGGCTCTTGTGAGGTCATCGTTACCACGAGTTCATGACGTCAGAGCAAGTCAAGACACAAATCTTCCCAGAATGCATTGTGTGGCTCACCTCCAACGATCTTATTATTATGAAAGTTTAACTCTCAGGAAGGTTTTAAAATTGTATTTAATGAACTTGAATGAAACCTGAACTCTTCATTATTCATATACAGATAAAGGTGATTTAATTTAGTAAATTATTTTAGTATGTTAAATGTAAAGAAGTCACCTGTTTCTTCTCGCCTGTTTAAATGTGACCAGCTGTGAGTCACCTGTGTGTCTTCAGGTGAGACCTCCAGCTTCTTCTTCTGTGGTTAAAACATGGAGTTGGCGTACGTGTGTGAGTGGGAGAAACGACCAAAGAGCACTCACTGTCCGTCCATCCCTCTGGTCTGTTCCTGGTCCTGTAGGAACCTGGTGGCCTTCACCACCGACCTGAAGAGTGACGACGACGACAAAGGTGAGCACCTGCAGCACAGACACACCTATGACACACCTGCAGAACAGACACACCTGTAGCACACCTGGAACGACTAAACCAAGTCAGCTGACAGGATTAATACAATAAAACTTTTTTTTTTCTACTTCAGTAAAAAAAACGGATCCTATAAGAATCTATGAGGTTCTGTTTTCTTTCTGTTTTCACTGTTTTACAAGCCATATTGTGTGTGTGTGTGTGTGTGTGTGTGTGTGTGTGTGTGTGTGTGTGTGTGTGTGTGTGTGTGTGTGTGTGTGTGTGTGTGTGTTCCAGATGTTAGTCACATGATCCACATCATCGACACTGAGCACCCCTGGGACGTTTACTCCATCAGCTCTGGGCACACTGAGGTCATTTCCTGTCTGGAGTGGGATCAATCAGGTAAGATTTACTTTTATTGATCTGTTTATTGTATTTGTTGATTTGTTTATTGATTTGTTTATTGATATGTTTATGTGTGGAGGTTCAAGACTGCTGTCTGCAGACGGTGACGGACAGATTAAGTGTTGGTCAATGTCGGATCACCTGGTAAACAGCTGGGAGAGCGTCCTCTCCAGCTCTCTGGACGGAGATCCAATCGTGGCTCTGAGCTGGCTGCACAACGGAGTGAAGCTGGCTCTGCACGTCGAGATGGTAACACAGACAGACAGACAGACAGACGCTCCAAACTCTTGTGTATATCAGACAGTTAATAAGTATATAAATCACGTGTTCCTTGTTTCTTGTGGGTTCAGTCAGGTTCTACAAACTTCGGTGAGAAGTTTTCTCGGGTGAAGTTCTCTCCGTCTCTGACCCTGTTTGGTGGTAAGCCGATGGAAGGCTGGTTGGCGGTGACCGTGAGCGGTTTGGTCACCGTGTCGTTGTTGAAACCGGGCGGCGCTCTGCTGACGGCCAGCGAGAGTCTCTGCCGGCTGAGAGGACGGGTGGCGTTAGCCGACATCGCCTTCACCGGAGGAGGGAACATCGTGGTAGCGGCGACCGACGGCAGCAGCTCATCTCCCGTCCAATTCTACAAGGTCAGAACCTCGTTGGCATAGTGTTCTCTGACCATCATTGGTTCCAGTAACAGTAAACATGTTCTCCGTGTTCAGGTAGTGGTGAGCGTCGTCAGCGAGAAGTGTCGCATCGACACAGAACTGTTACCATCTCTGTTCCTGCGCTGCACCACCGACCCTCTGAGGAGGGAAAAATACCCGTCTGTCACCCACCTCAAGTTCCTCACCAGAGAGAACTCTGAACAGGTAACAAGGAGAACCAACTTATAACAGGGAGAACCAACTTATAACAAGGAGAACCAGCTTATAACAGGGAGAACCAGAGAGAACTCTGAACAAGTATTAGGGAGAACCAGAGAGAACTCTGAACAAGTATCAGGGAGAACCAACTTATAACAGGGAGAACCAGAGAGAACTCTGAACAAGTATGAGGGAGAACCAACTTATAACAGGGAGAACCAGAGAGAACTCTGAACAGGTAACAGGGAGAACCAACTTATAACAGGGAGAACCAGAGAGCACTCTGAACAAGTATCAGGGAGAACCAGCTTATAACAGGGAGAACCAGAGAGAACTCTGAACAGGTAACAGGGAGAACCAACTTATAACAGGGAGAACCAGAGAGCATTCTGAACAAGTATCAGGGAGAACCAGCTTATAACAGGGAGAACCAGAGAGAACTCTGAACAGGTAACAGGGAGAACCAACTTATAACAGGGAGAACCAGAGAGAACTCTGAACGGGTAACAGGGAGAACCAGCTTATAACAGGGAGAACCAGAGAGAACTCTGAACTTACAGCAGGGGGAACCAGTAGAACCACAGAGTTCTCTGAACAGGTAACCAGTAGTACATCAAGAACAGACCAGAGAGGAGTTGGTCACACAGAACCAAAGAACCTGACAGAACATTTGTGTGTTGCAGGTTCTGCTCTGTGCGTCCAATCAGAGCGGCAGCATCGTGGAGTGTTGGTCTCTGAGGAAGGAGGGACTTCCTGTCAACAACATCTTCCAGCACCGCTCACCAGTTGGTAAGAGACCATACTGGTTGAACTGGTTGAACTGGGTCATTGCTGGATGTTTGACCTCTTACCTCCCTCCTGTGTCCAGTCGGAGAGAAGCAGCCGACCATCTTGAAGTGGAGGATCCTGACGACGACCAACGACCTGGAGCGAGTGTCGGCCGTCGCTCTGCCCAAACTCCCCATCTCCATCTCCAACACGGACCTGAAGGTGGCATCGGACACCAAGTTCTGCCCGGGACTCGGTGAGAGCTCCGCCCGTCTCTGCCAGCTATGTCGGTGTGTTGGTACCGGGTCCTGGTCTGAGGATCGGTTCTCTCCTGTGTTGGTACCGGGTCTGAGGATCGGTTCTCTCCAGTGTTGGTACCGGGTCTGAGAATTGGTTCTCTTCTCCTGTGTTGGCAGGTCTGGCTCTGGCCTTCCATGACGGCAGTATTCAGATCCTCCACCGTCTGTCCCTCCACACGATGGGGGTTTTCTACGGTTCCTCCTCCGGTCAGAGACCCGGAGACGAGTCCGCCATCAAACGGCAGAGAACCGGAGGCCCGGCACTCCACTTCAAGGCCCTGCAGTTCTCCTGGACTTCACTGGCACTGGCCGGAGTGGACAACCACGGGAAGGTGAGCTCACACACCTGAGTACTGGTGGTCAGAAACCTGTTTCATTATTATTATTACTTCATTATTCTGCCCAAAGTAAACCGTGATTAAAGATATTAAAACTTCTCTAAAACATGCAGCGATCACCCGACATTAAGTTGTGACTTTCATGGGACTCACATCTTTTAGTAGAGAACATCCTTTGAATCTTAAATACGGTAATTACAAGTGTCCATGCTTACAACAGTGTGATTGTGTTCTTTATAACATGCAGACTTTGATGAACAATAATCCTTCAGGATGAGTCAGATATCAGTGTCTGATTCTTGAGTTTACTTCCCTGTTGTTTCCTCCTCAGCTCCACATGCTGCGAGTGTCACCCTCTATGGGTCAGGTGCTGGAGATGAACACGACGCTGCGCCACCTGCTGTTCCTGTTGGAGTACTGCATGGTGACGGGCTACGACTGGTGGGACGTCCTGCTGCATGTGCAGCCCACCATGGTCCACAACCTGGTGGAGAAGCTGCACGAGGAGTACATGAGGCAGAACCAGGCGCTGCAGCAGGTCAGATTGGAGCAATGACTGCTATTCTATTTAAATACATCAAACTGGTTTTACATTCACTTCATCATTTGTTATTTAAAGACCCGTCACATGACAAAGGAACTATTTCTGATTCTGCAAATGCAAACTGCTTACGGGCTTAAACTGAGATTCAGCAGTAAACTCCACTTCCCATGATGCCTCAATGTGGCTGTACGATGTGTGTCTCAGGTTCTGGCCACGCGTATCGTAGCAGTGAAGGCGTCTCTCTGTAAACTCTCTACGGCTACAGCGGCTCGAGCTTGCGACTTCCACGCCAAACTTCTGCTGATCGCCATCAGCTCCACCTTAAAGTCCCTGCTGAGGCCCCACGTCCTCAACACACCTGACAAGAGTCCAGGTGACCGACTGACAGAGATCTGTGCCAAGAACATCGACACAGGTGAGATAGCTGAAGGACGGGGGAGCTACCTGAGGGACAGGTGAGATATCGAGGGACAGGTGAGACACCTGAGGGACAGGTAAGATATCGAAGGGACAGGTGAGACACCTGAGGGACAGGTGAGATATCGAAGGGACAGGTGAGACACCTGAGGGACAGGTGAGATATCGAGGGACAGGTGAGACATCTACACAGGTGAGGTTTACCACTGATTGATCACTGTGTCTCCTCAGATATTGATAAGGTGATGATCAATCTGAAGACGGAGGAGTTTGTGTTGGACGGCCCCCCCCTTCAGTCCCTGCAGCAGCTCATCCAATGGGTGGGAGACTTTGTCCTCTACCTGCTGGCCAACCTGCCCAACCAGGTGAGCTAACGAGAACACCACTAACGACAAGTAATGTTCCTTCATTGGGAACTTCAGGTGAGTTATGAGGTGGAGGATTTTCCCTCCACAAAACAAAGCATCGGGGTCGGGTGCAATGCAGACCGGGCGGCGGGCCAGGCCGGAGGGCTGGGCGAGCCGATCGCCGGCAGCATAGACTACCTCTAGGGAAGTGGAACGTCACCTTGCTAGCGGGGAAAGAGCCGGAGCTGGTGCAGGAGGTGGAGCGATACCAGCTAGATATAGTTGGACTCACCTCCACACACAGCACTGGCTCTGGAACCAAGCTGGGGGCTGGACTTTGTCCTTTTCTGGAGTTGCCCAAGGTGAGAGGCGCCGGGCGGGAGTGGGGATACTCACGAGCCTCCGGCTGAGCGCCGCTGTGTTGGAGTTCTCCCTGGAGAACGAGAGGGTCGCCTCCATGCGCCTACGGGTTGCGGGGAGCAAGGCTCTGACTGTTGTTTGTGCTTATGCACTAAACAGCAGTTCGGTGTATTCGGCCTTCTTGGAGTCGGTGGGAGGGGTCCTGGAAAGGGCGCCACCTGCCGACTCCATAGTTCTCCTGGGGGACTTCAACGCGAGAAACCTGGCGGGGGGTGATTGGTAGGAACGGCTTGCCCTATCTGAACCCAAGTGGTGTCTCGTTATTGGACTTCTGTGCTAACCATGGTTTGGCCATAACGAACACCATGTTCGAACAGAAGGTGGCTCATAAGTGTACCTGGTACCAGAGCACCTTAGGCCGGACATCTATGATCGACTTTGTAATCGTATCATCTGATCTGCGCCCGTATGTCTTGGACACTCGGGTGAAGAGAGGAGCAGAGCTGTCAACTGATCACCACCTGGTGGTGAGTTGGATTAGATGGCAGGGGAACCGGCTGGAAAGACCCGGCAAACCCAAACGTATAGTGAGGGACAACTGGGAACATCTGCTGGAGGACCCTGTCCGGGAGGTCTTTAACTCCCACCTCCGGAAGAACTTCTCACACATCCCGAGGGAGGTTGGTGACATGGAATCCGAATGGACCATGTTCAAAGTCTCTATTGTGGACGCGGCCGCTAGGAGCTGTGGCCGGAAGGTCATCGGTGCCTGTCGTGGTGGCAACCCGAGAACCCGGTGGTGGACACCAGAGGTGAGGGAAGCCGTCAAACTGAAGGGGAGGCCTTTAGGGCCTGGTTGGCTCAGGGGTCTCCTGAAGCAGCTGAGAGGTACCGGCAAGCCAGAAGGGCTGCAGCTGCGGTGGTTACGGATGCTAAAACTCGGGCATGGGAGGAGTTCGGGGAGGCCATGGAGAAGGACTTTTGGTTGGCCTCAAGGAGGTTCTGGCAAACCATCCGACGGCTCAGGAAGGGAAAGCAGGGCCTACCCCAAGCTGTTCTCAGCACTCCTCTTCAATGTCACATGGGGGTCGGGATCAGTGCCCATGGACTAGCAGACCGGGGTGATGGTTCCCATCTTCAAAAATGGGGACCGGAGAGTGTGCTTGAATTACCGGGGTATCACACTACTCAGCCTCCCGGGGAAGGCCTATGCCAGGGTGCTGGAAAGGAGGCTCCGACCGATTGTCAAACCTCAGATTCAAGAGGAGCAGTGCGGATTCCGTCCCAGCCGTGGAACAGTGGACCAGCTCTTTACCCTCGCAAGACTACTGGAGGGATTCTGGGAGTTAGCCCAACCAGTCTATATGTGCTTTGTGGACTTGGAGAAGGCTTTCGACCGGGTCCCTCAGGGTTTTTGTAGGGGGTGCTGCAGGAGTATGGGGTGCCGGACCCGTTACAATGGGCCATCCGGTCTCTGTACGACTGCAGTAGGAGCTGTGTCTGCATTCCCGGCAATAAGTCAGACACGTTCCCGGTGGGTGTTGGCCTCCGCCAGGGCTGCCCTTTGTCACCGGTCCTGTTCGTGACTTTCATGAACAGGATATCTAGGCACAGCCGGGGGGTGGAGAATGTCAGGTTTGGAGGTCTCGGGATCACCTCTCTGCTGTTTGCAGATGATGTGGTCCTGTTGGCCTCTTCGGATCATGACCTCCAGCATTCACTAGGGCGGTTTGCAGCCGAATGTGAAGCGGCGGGGATGAGAGTTAGCACCTCCAAATCTGAGGCCATGGTGCTTTGCCGGAAACCGGTGGATTGCTCCTTCCAGGTGGGGACGGAGTGCCTACCTCAAGCGAAGGAGTTCAAGTATCTCGGGGTCTTGTTCACGAGTAAGGGTAAGATGGAGCGGGAGATCGACAGGCGGATCGGTGCAGCTACAGCAGTAAAGCAGGCGCTGCACCGGCACCTGGTCGGTCTACGTTCCTAATCTCACCTATGATCACGAACTCTGGGTCGTGACAGAAAAGACAAGGCCGCTACAAGCGGCCGAAATGAGTTTCCTCCGTAGGGTGGACGGGCTCAGCCTTAGAGATAGGGTAAGGAGCTCAGACATCAGGAGGGAACTTGGAGTTGAGCCGCTACTCCTTCCACCAGAAACCAGACAAGACTAGAAACCACAGACAGGACTAGAACCCAAGAAACCACAGAGAAGTTTACAACCCAAGAAACCAGACAAGACTAGAACCCAAGAAACACAGACAAGACTAGAAACCACAGACAGGACTAGAACCCAAGAAACCAGATACGACTAGAACCTAAGAAACCAAAGAAAACTAGAACCCAAGAAACCACAGAGAACACTAGAAACCACAGACAACCTGAGAACCCAAGAAACCACAGAACACTAGAAACCAAGAAACATACTGTATATCTGACCTTGATGGGCAAACCCACTAAAGTTAAAAGCTTGTCTCCATTGTGGTCCTCATAAGAATAGTAAGACCACAGACCTGATCTGTGTTCTCTACCCCCACAGGGCTCCCTGGTCCGGCCTGGTTTCGGCTTCATGAGAGACGGATCCTCTCTGGGTCTTCTGAGGGAGATGTTGGTGATGATCAGGATCTGGGGTCTTCTGAAACCAGGATGTCTTCCAACGTTTACAGCAACCTCAGACAACCAGGACAGCATGCAGCTGATCTTCAGACTGCTCACCAAGCTGTGGCTCTGCTGTAAGACTTACTGATCATGTTACTGATCCTGTTATTGATAATTTAAAGACTCTACTGATCACATGTTATTGATGTTACAACATGTTAAGTCACCTTGTTCACTGACTGTTTCTCAGCCCGGGACGACGGGCCCCCCCAGGACCCCGATGAGACTCTGATCGATGAATGCTGCTTGCTGCCCAGTCAGCTGCTGGTTCCCAGTATGGACTGGCTCCCAGTTAATGATGGCGTCATCGTCAAGCTGCAGGGTAAACACCCGCTCAGGCTGCAGTTTGGAAAAGCCTCGTCTCTGCCCGGAGCAGGTTCTACTGCCCCACTGGAGGTCTTCACCAGGTAACACACCTGGACTCTCTGAGGGGCTGCTGGTTCAACACACTGAGATGTCACATGTACAAGTAAACAGAACACATCTAATGTGTGTGTGTGTGTGTGTGTGTGTGTGTGTGTGTGTGTGTGTGTGTAGGAGTCTCGGCTCTCAGAAGATGGATAACCTGCGTTGTGTCCATATGGGCGTCTGTCCTACTGAAGAGAGCAAGGCGTGCACCAGGTGAGTCCACAGGAAGTGATGTCATACCACACTCACTTGTTTCACCAGCTTCAGGTGTTCTAGGAAACAGGAGTACTTTTAAAGGAACCTGAACACATCACACACATTTACAGCTCTAAATGTTGTGTGTGTGACGTGTTCAGGTTCCTTTATAGGTTAAACATGTTAAATGTCTGTGATGTGTTCAGGTTCCTTTAAAAGTTAAACATGTTAAATGTCTGTGATGTGTTCAGGTTCCTTTAAAAGTTAAACATGTTAAATGTCTGTGATGTGTTCAGGTTCCTTTATAGATTAAACATGTTAAATGTCTGTGATGTGTTCAGGTGCGGCTGCGTGACGATGCTTCGTTCTCCAAACAAGACAAACGCCATGAAGCAGTGGGAGCAGCGTTGGATCAAGAACTGTCTGTGTGGAGGTCTGTGGAGGAGGATCCCTGCAACGCTCACCTGAACCACCAACAGCTGAACGCAACGCTCACCTGAACCACCAACACCTGACACGTTCCTCTCCAAATGAACCTGTAAATAAAGTTTGTTTTGTATTTTACGTTGTAATAAAACTGTCAAAATAAAAGCTTGTTTTTTTCCTGATGTTTATTTATTGTCTTGTAAACTGGAAAGTTCAAAACGATCAATGTTTTCGAGTCAAAGTATTTAAGTTGAATTTCTTTTGAAAATAAATTAACGTTTCAGAATTAAACTTTAAAACATTGAGACACTTTATTGTGAAACTCTTCACATCATGAAGATGTTTGTGTTACAGACGCCATGTTGGTTCTGATGACGTCATAGTTTAAACGGGAACAAGAAGAGTTTATTAAGATAACGTTACGGAGAGGACGAGTTCTCCTCTGGATCTGATCTGGACCTGGTCTGGGTCCATTCAGGAAGAGAGAGTTGAGCTTCATGAACAAACACTTTAATAACAGACATTTTTACATATTTTAAATGTGATCTTCAGTGTGTTTATGGGTAAAAATACTTCATGAGTCTCAGAGGACGAGAACAGCTTCATCCATTCATAAAGATCAAAGATATATACAGATATATATATATATATATATATATATATATATATATATATATATATATATATATATATATTAAGAATATATCAGATATTAGAGCTGCTTTAAAGGAGAACCAATCCTCATGTCTGTGGCTCAGAACCTGGAGGCACTGATCACCTGCCATACCCATTATACACACACATATAATACACACACACACACACTCTCGCTCTCTCTCTCACACACACACACACACATCGTGCAGCAGCAGCAGATCTCCGCCAGCAAACAGAAAGCGGTCGCAGATCCGCGTTATTTCAGGGAGAACGGAGCCTGCATCGGGACCATCGGAACCAGAACCGAGCCGCTGTAACCCGAGACCAGCAGGCAGGTGTGTCCGGTGTCACGGCTCGTTAGCGGGTCCGGTTCTGCTGCTGGAAGACGAAACGTGATCCGAATCAAAGTGGATCAATGGTCTGAGGTGAGACCGACCGATTTCTACTGTTTCTACTGAGCGCGTGCGTGTGTGAACGTGTTTGTGCGTGTGTGTGTGTGTGTGTGTGTGTGTGTGTGTGTGTGTGTGTGTGTGAACGTGTTTGTGTGTGTGTGTGTGTGTGTGTGTGTGTGTGTGTGTGTGTGTGTTCTGCGGAGCAGCAGATTAACTGAAGCTGCATCCGAGCCGTTAGACAATAAATCGGGATTTACCACCGAGCCGATCATGACTGCAGTCCTTCAGGCTGCAGAGACCGTTTACCTGTCTGTCTGTCTGTCTGTCTACCTGTTTGTCTGTCTGCCGATCTGTCTGTCCACCTGTCTGTCTGTCTGTGCTCTGATTGGTTGGATATTAATTGGCAGCAGGAGGTGAAGCGGAGTTTGATGCTCAGGTGTCAACATGAAGATACTCGACACCTGAGGAAGAGAATGAAGACGAAGACATCAGTGAGAGATCAGTGATACATCAGTGAGACACCAATGAGACATCAGTGAGACACCAATGAGACACCAGTGAGACATCAGTGAGACACCAGTGAGACACCAGTGACACATCAGTGAGACACCAATGAGACACCAGTGAGACATCAGTGAGACACCAGTGAGACACCAGTGACACATCAGTGAGACACCAATGAGACACCAGTGAGACACCAATGAGACACCAGTGAGACATCAATGAGACATCAACGAGACATCAGTGAGACACCAGTGAGACATCAGTGAGACACCAGTGAGACATCAATGAGACATCAACGAGACATCAGTGAGA
Source organism: Cebidichthys violaceus (assembly GCF_023349555.1). Taxonomy (NCBI): domain Eukaryota; kingdom Metazoa; phylum Chordata; class Actinopteri; order Perciformes; family Stichaeidae; genus Cebidichthys; species Cebidichthys violaceus. Next base: position 2,766,586 of record NW_027176539.1, on the reverse strand, counting down.
CATCAGTGAGACACCAGTGAGACATCAGTGAGACACCAATGAGACATCAATGAGACATCAATGAGACATTTGCACAAGTTGCTCCTGCAGATTGTCCCTGTGGTCTCTGAATGTTAGTTAGTCCTGACATACAGTATATATACATAGATATATCTATGTATATATATATATATAGATATATATATATATATATATATATATATATAAATGTATGTTTATATATAAATATATATATATTTATATATATATATATATATATATATATATATATATACATAGATATATATGTATATATAAATGTATGTTTATATATATATATTTATATATAAATATATCATGAAATAAATGTGTTCATAGAATGAACCGGGAGAAAGGTGAGAGATGTCTATTTAGTGTAACAGTGTGTGTGTGTGTGTGTGTGTGTGTGTGTGTGTGTGTGTGTGTGTGTGTGTGTGTGTGTGTGTGTGTGTGTGTGTGTGTGTGTGTGTTGCAGCTCCATCAGGATGATGATGAACTCTGAAAAGATGAAGAAGAAACCTCCAAAGGACAGTTTGACTCTGCTGCCATGTTTCTACTTTGTGGAGGTAAGAACGACGATGATGATGATGTGGGCGTTCTGGGGGGCGAGGTTAAAGGATACGATGGATGTGGGCGTTCTGGGGGGCGGGGTTAAAGGATACGATGGATGTGGACGTTCTGGGGGGCGGGGTTAAAAGAAACAATGGATGTGGGCGGGGTTAAAGGTCTGAATGTTTGATGTGGTTGCAGCTGCCCATCGTGGCTTCTTCTATGGTGTCTCTGTACTTCCTGGAGCTCACCGATGTGGTCCAGCCGGCTCAGGTCGGGTTCCGCTGCCACGACAGAGACCTCAGCATGCCGTACGTGGACGGAGGAGACGAACTAATCCCTCTGCTCATGCTGCTCAGCCTCGCCTTTGCTGGACCGGCTGCCTCGGTAACACACACACACACACACACACACACACACACACACACTCTATGTCCTCCAATGTGAAGATAAGACCAAGACCTGACCTGGGACCTGATCCACATGGTATCTGGTCTCATCAGGTCTTTTATGGTCCTTGCTTCGTGCATCAGATCGTGCTGGTTGAAGGTACTGAGGGTGTGTTTGTTTCGGGCATCAGATCATGCTGGTTGAAGGTCTGATCTACTGTCTACAGTCCAGACTGAAGCTCCGTCGACCTGAAGGAAGCATCAACGCAGGAGGCTGCAACTTCAACTCCTTCCTGAGGAGGACGGTGCGCTTTGTAGGTACGACGCTGACTACAACCACGAATACACTTGCAGCTACACCTTCAGCTACACTGGCAACACCACAGTCTTCACACCTGTCTGTCTCTCTCCAGTCCTCACACCTGCCTGTCTCTCTCCAGTCCTCACACCTGTCTGTCTCTCTGCAGGTGTTCAGTCCTCAAACCTGTCTGTTTCTCCAGTCCTCACACCTGTCTGTCTCTCTGCATGTGTTCAGTCCTCACACCTGTCTGTCTCTCTCCAGTCCTCACACCTGTCTGTCTCTCTGCAGGTGTTCAGTCCTCACACCTGTCTGTCTCTCTCCAGTCCTCACACCTGTCTGTCTCTCTCCAGTCCTCACACCTGTCTGTCTCTCTGCAGGTGTTCAGTTCTCACACCTGTCTGTCTCTCTCCAGTCCTCACACCTGTCTGTCTCTCTGCAGGTGTTCAGTCCTCACACCTGTCTGTCTCTCTCTAGTCCTCACACCTGTCTGTCTCTCTCCAGTCCTCACACCTGTCTGTCTCTCTGCAGGGATTCAGTCCTCACACCTGTCTGTCTCTCTCCAGGTGTTCAGTCCTCACACCTGTCTGTCTCTCTCCAGTCCTCACACCTGTCTGTCTCTCTCCAGGTGTGCATGTGTTCGGTCTGTGTGCGACGGCTCTGGTCACTGACATCATCCAGCTGTCGACAGGTTACCACGCTCCGTTCTTCCTCACCGTCTGTAAACCAAACTACACTCATGTGGGCGTGTCCTGTGACAGAAACGCTTACATCACTAAAGACATCTGCTCGGGTCACGACCAGCACGCCATTATGGCCGCCAGGTGAGTTACCTGTTCAGGTCGCGTTCAGTGATTAACGTGATGTTGATTCAACGTTCCGCTCCTTCTTTTGTTTTCACAGGAAGACGTTCCCTTCCCAGCATGCAACTCTCTCTGCCTTTGCTGCTGTTTACGTTTCTGTGAGTACGACTCATCTTTGTTCAAACCAACACAACTTTATTTAAAATGATGCGAAGAGATGAACACAAAGAAGCTATGGAGGGTTTAACATGTACATGTACATGTATATGTATATATATATATATATATATATATATATATATTAGTGCTGGGCAAGTTAACGCGTTATTATCGCGTTAACGCATTAATTAATTAACGCCGACAATTATTTTATCACATTAACGCTTTTTTAAAAAAAATGCAATCCACACCGTTGATGTCAGTAAATCACTGAGTCTTCATCACTACGTTGATGCAGCGTGTGGAGAAGTATTACATTACATTACAGTCATTTAGCAGACGCTTTTATCCAAAGCGACTTACAATAAGTGCATCAACATTGGTAATCAAAAGAACTACTAGTCACCAGAAGTCATAAGTACATTTCCTTTTCCAAACAAGCATCTAAGTAGAGATAAACTAAAGACAAGCTAACAGACGCCACAGAGAAGTGGAGAGATACAAACTGAGGACGACTAGTGTTGAGAAGACGTCGGTCTGAGGAACGTTCTCAGGATCATGAATGACGTCACGTAGGAGCCTCCCTCCAGACGCACCGTCACCAGAAGAACACACGAGTCGTACGAAGAGGAGAGGACTACAAAAGAGACGGAGTCACAACGCGCACCGGCCGTCTCTCACCGGAGACTACCGGACATCGCCGGGTAACAGTTGTCTGAGTTACGGTGCATTATACTGATGAACAGTGGGAGCTGCGTTCACATGCTCTGACTGTATGAAGACAGAAGACACACATGTTGATGAAACGTGTGGAACATTGTATTCATGTTGCACAGCAGTGGAACGTTTAAATAAAGTCACACACTGAGCACAGATAGTAGAAATATAACTGATACTGTGTGAAGAATACTGCTGTTAACAAGAACCTGATCAGTTTAAAATTATTCAAACCAAATGTTATTGTACTTTTGTTCATATAGCAGTACTTTAAAATACAAGTGAGCAATAGACTACTTTTGAATTCATTATTGACCTTTGCGCACAACAATGAGATTAATCAAGATTAAAAATTGTAATCGTTGCCCAGCACTAATATATATATATATATATTTATACATACATTTATGATTCTTGTATTTCAGATGTATTTTAACTCGACCATCTCTGACAGCACCAAGCTGCTGAAACCCGTCTTAGTGTTTGCGTTCTCCATCGCGGCGGCGCTGACCGGTCTGACTCAGATCACTCAGCATCGCAGTCATCCCATAGACGTCTATGTGGGCTTCCTCATCGGAGCCTTCGTCGCCGCTTACCTGGTGAGACATCATGAAAAGAAACATGTTTAAACACTAACCAGGTGAGACCAGGTGAGACCAGGTGACACCAGGTGAGACCAGGTGAGATGTCACCTCTAAACACTCAAGGAGGAAACAGATCAAACAGTCCAGCTGTGTGTTTCTGTTGCCATGACGACTGCTTCAGGATAAAAAGTGTGAAGAAGAGGAAGTCTGACCTCTTCATCATGTTTCAGACACTGAATACTAATAATAATACTAATAATAATGATAATGATAATAATATGATAATAATACTAATACTAATAATGATAATAATATGATAATAATAATGATAATAATATTAATAATGATATGATAATAATGATAATGATATGATAATAATAATAATGATAATAATAATGATATGATAATAATAATAATAATAATAACATGATAATAATAATGATATGATAATAATAATAATAATGATATGATAATAATGATAATAACATGATAATAATAATGATAATAATAATGATATGATAATAATAATAATAATGATATGATAATAATAATACTAATAATGATAATAATAATAATGATATGATGATAATGATAATAATATGATAATAATAATAATAATGATATGATAATAATAATAATGATAATAACATGATAATAATAATGATAATAATAATGATATGATAATAATAATAATACTAATAATGATAATAATAATAATGATATGATGATAATAATGATAATAATATGATAATAATAATAATAATAATGATGCGATAATAATGATAATAATAATAATAATGATAATAATATGATAATAATAATGATAATAATAATAATAATAATAATGATCATAATAATAATAATAATAATGACATGATAATAATAATACTAATAATGATAATAATAATAATAATGATATGATGATAATAATGATAATAATATGATAATAATAATGATAATAATAATGATACGATAATAATGATAATAATAATAATAATGATAATAATATGATAATAATAATGATAATAATAATAATAATAATAATGATCATAATAATAATAATAATAATAATAATAATGATAATAATAATAATGATGATAATAATGATAATAATAATAATAGTGATAATAATAATGATAATAATAATGATCATTAAAGGATATTCAGTCAACATTTAAAGATGATTTTCTTCTTCAGGCATTTCACGCTGTGGCCAACTTCAAGTCCTCTGATGACATCACTCTGACCCCACCTCCCCCGCGGCCGAAGGAGGACCCTCTGCGAGCACTGACTGAGCGAGGACACGAGTCCGTCTACAACAAGGGCCCCGCCTCCGCCTCGGAGAGCAACGACGAGATAGCGGCGGCTCCGGCCCCCATGGACCGGCTGGAGGGCCTGGGGCCCCTGCAGAGGGAGAAGTCCTCCATGGGTAGCTTGAAGAGGGCCAGCGTGGATGTGGAGCTGCTGGCTCCTCGCAGCCCAATGGGAAAGGAGACCATGCTGACCTTCAGCAACACGCTACCGAGGGCTAGCATGAATGTTAATGGGGTGCTGGGGGCTAACTCTGGACCAGAGGAACAGGTGCAACCGGTGCAGCCGGTCCAGCCAGTGCAGCGGCGTCTGAAGGCCGTGCAGGTTCCCATGGACCCGATGCGTTCGCAGCAGCTGGTGACGGAGTGGAAGCAGAAGTCGATGGAGATGAGAGGTCTGAGCGTCCGGGACGAGACGGAGCATGAGTTCAGCGAGGATGGATCCGAGGTGGGCTCTGTGGGGACAGACGACGGGGGATCTCAGGCCCCCATATACCAGACTGCAGTGCATTCTGGGAGGGCAGCCTCTAGTCGTAACCCCACTCCGCCTCCAGGGGGCGCCAAAGCTGTGGCAACTCCCAGACCGCCGCAGATTCCTGAAGCTGGACCCCCACCGGTGTCCCCAAAGAGCGCCCTGACCCGGGCTAAGTGGCTTGCCATCAGAGAGAAGGCCAGTGGGGAGGGTTCAGGCCGTGGCTCCTCAAACCAGCCCCGACTCATGCAGGTCATTGCCATGTCGAAGCAGCAGGGCCTCCTACCCTCCTCCTCCTCGGGGGAGAAATCCTCTGAGACCACCTCCACCTGTTCTGGCACCTCCTCCACCACAGACTCTCCACACTACCGCCCCCCCTCTGAGCAGCAGCGGGAGGGCTCGGGTATCATCACTGTGGATGCCCACGCCCCCCACCATCCTGTCGTCCAAGCCCAACCTCCTCTTCAAGCCCCGCCCCTCGCAGGTAACGGTAACCCGTGGGAGTGGGGGGGGGCGTCCAATGGGGGCGACCCTCGAGACACCTATGACCTCAACAGCCTGAACCGAGGAGACTCTGCCGCCCGCGGCAGCAGTTTTCGGCCCCACCGATCCGCCTCGCCGTGCACCGCAGTCGGCCACGATCCGACCTCAGCTCACCCACAGGTGGAGACGCCAGCAGACGCTCAGCGCAGGGAGATGGCCATGAGACGCAAGACAGCGCTAGTTCTGTTGGATCGAGAGATTCGTAACCAGACTGAACAGGAGAACTATTATAAGAGTTTGCAGGGACGAAGGTTCAAGGATTAGTCTCTTACCTTTTAAAAATAAAAAGCCTTATTTTGAAACTGGTCACCAACAGCACAGACCCTGGACAGCAGTTTGGACCGTGTTGCTATGCATTTCTTGGGCTTCATGTGATGGAAGGTTTTAGCTGTAAGAGATGAAAGTTTCCATCCAGAAGGGTCAGGTTTGATGCTCGGTGGCTCAACCCTCTGGACAGTCTTCTCTCAACATAAAAGACGTATTTAATGTGTTACCTGCAGTATCAGCCTTTACTTGTCCAGTAGTTCTTTTTGAAACATTATTCAAAATGCTAAAAGCCTTTCACGGAATTCACTTAACAAATAAAAATTCAGCAAACCTACATGAATAATGATGCTATTGGGTGGAAGTGATGTGAGAACCCTGGCAGTAGAGTTCTGGTCTTATTGAAGTCTGGATTCTGTTTCAGTTATGGAAGTGTAATGGATGGATGAAGGTCTTTATGTAATAGATTGAGGAAGTGTAATTGATGGATGAAGGTCTTTGTAATAGATGGAGGAAGTGTAATTGATGGATGAAGGTTTTTGTAATGGATGGAGGAGGTGTAATGGATGGAGGAGGTGATGGTCACAGTCTGCAGATGTTCATCTGATGGTACAAATGGTCATGGTCATGTCATATAATCTGGGGCCGATTCACATCTTCTCCATTTCATTACCAAATACGACATAATTCATTCATGACATTTAGTTATTTAATTGCATTTTGACAAAAAATCTGAATGGCTTAGTTTATGTGCAATATTTTGTGGTTAACAATTTGCTGTTGTTACAGTCAGTGTTTGAAATAAAGCTCAAAGCTTTCAAAGTTATAAGATATATTTAGAGTGTGGCTGGGGCCTGGCCTAATATTAATGTTATATTATTAATAATAATAATTTAAAAAACATATATCATCTTGACTTCGCTCTGACCATTGTCGACACCTGAGATCGTTGTCTGAACTATAACCAAAGCACCATAAGTCGCCCATTCTCATGATTTGGGTGGTGCTGGAGCCGAGTCCATGCAGGGACTACATGCAGGTGGTGCAGCGGTTGTGGATTCTTTTGTGGGCATATGGATAAGAAGAAGAAACTCTTCTCCAGTCCCTCAGTGGTCAGAACGGTCCAGGTGGTTCCCAGCTGGTGACCAAAGTTGAACTATATCACTTGATGATATAATGTTACGTAAAGCTTCTCCAGACTTAAGAACTTGCTCTGCTGTTCTGCTGGTGTTCGTTGTATCTGAGTTCCTCCGATCCGACAGCTATCAGGACTTCTCGTCCAGGAAGTATTCATATGATCATGATACGCCTCCCAATAGTAACACATTTAGGAGTCAAGGTTGTTACGTCATAATCATCATGTAATAAAACATTTTGTTTTCTTAATCTAAATAATACAAAAATATTGTGTTTACATTGAGGCTCCCATCGTTTGACCTACTTGTTGTACTGACGGTTCAGTTTGAATGAGAGTTTGTGATTGTGATCTAATGGTCAGAATATTAAAACAGCCACAGGGGGCGCTGGTCTGTTACAGATGGATGCACCTAATGTACGAAGACGTTGTTTCATTTATGTTTGTATATAAACGTGGGAAAAGATCTCAGGTAATTAAACAAAACCTTCTGCCTGAAGACCAGAACCCTTTGGTCTGGTTCACTGGTCCTGCAGAGACTTTATCTGAAGGGTGGATCTCCTTCATCTTTAGAGTCGAACGTCCACAGTGTTGAGCCACCGAACAGGAAGCTGGAAGGTTTCCATGGCAACTCATTCTGTGAATAATCTGCAGTTCAGAGACGATTTTAAGGATTAATTCTGGAAACACAAACATGCAAGAAACCTGAACAAACCTGCAATGATGAGATCCTCCTGCTGCTGCGCCACCACCCAACAGTACAGCACCCACTTCCTGTCTCAGGCCCCGCCTCCTCCGAGGGGAAGGCCTGTGACTGTTTCCTGTAGAGACGTGATTCGCTGACGTCTCCACTGACACATTCTCATACCAACGCGTCAAATAACGCAGGTCTGTCAGTGACGCTGAGGTTCAGGCAACGACGCTCGTTACATGCAGAGTGTCTTTTCAAAATAAACTTCAGTCTTCACAGGAAGTTCGGTTTAGGCAATAAAAGCACAGAGTTAGTTTGATGAGTGTGGTTGGTGTAACTATGAGTCATGACATGATAACATGCCAACTTTTACTTTTAGTTTGACAGGAAACAAACAGCGGTTTTGTGTTTGTTGGACTTATCCACCCCCCACCCCCACCCCGCTGTGTGGACTATCTCACACGGTGAGGTGCGCTGACCGAGCTGCGATACTTGAAGACAAACAGACTCTGTGGCAGCCATCTTGATTGTATATTACCAGAGTGTTGTTGTCCCTGTTGTGATGGCTTGGTTGCTATAGTGATTCTCAGCATGTTTGTTTGTTTCTCTGATTGGTCGAGGCTGTAAGTCTGTTCAGAGTGTTTTTGTGTGTGAATCTGAAAGTGTGTATTTATTACAGATAAAAGTGTAATATTTTGAAGGAACCATAGTAATATTACAGAATATGTTCTTATTCTGTCGTAGTTAACGGATTATTTTTTCCTCAGTGGCTCTATAACGAACAACAAGAGAAATATTTTATTAAAGACACTGCACTTCTCAAACTAAATCAGTTTATCTGTCAATATGAAATATTGATAAGCCAATACTGTTAATGTGTCCGTGTGTCGTTGCATGTGTCCACAGTTTGATTTTAAATCAGACGTTTGTCCTTTTTTCAATCCTGAGAACTGATCTGAGGATTTCTCTTCATTTCCATCTGAATGTAAAAACATGAATGTTCATTTATCTTGACCCTTAAAAAGTAAAAATAACTGCTGCTATAAAAAGAGTTTAATGTGTGAACATAGTCCTGAAGGATGGATGCTGCATGCTCGTTATGATGAAAGTTCAAAATTAAAAGTTATTCTTGATCTAAAGTCATTTAAGTGCAGTTTATTCATTTCTTTTTTAAAGCATTCATTTTGGTTCTTTCTCAGTAAAATTCACTGTTTCAGAAAAAAAAATAAAAATTAAGGTAAGTGATGTACTAGTACATGTATTTCATTTCAGCAGGTACAAGTATCTACTGTGTACTAGTTAGTATATCCTGTGTACAAGTTAGTATCTCCTGTGTACTAGTTAGTATCTCCTGTGTACTAGTTAGTATCTCCTGCGTACAAGTTAGTATCTCCTGTGTACAAGTTAGTATCTCCTGTGTACAAGTAAGTATCTACTGTGTACAAGTAAGTATCTACTGTGTACAAGTTAGTATCTCCTGCGTACAAGTAAGTATCTACTGTGTACAAGTTAGTATCTACTGTGTACAAGTTAGTATCTCCTGTGTACAAGTTAGTATCTCCTGTGTACAAGTAAGTATCTACTGTGTACAAGTTAGTATCTCCTGTGTACTAGTTAGTATCTCCTGCGTACAAGTAAGTATCTACTGTGTACAAGTTAGTATCTCCTGTGTACTAGTTAGTATCTCCTGCGTACAAGTAAGTATCTACTGTGTACAAGTTAGTATCTCCCTGTACAAGTAAGTAAGTACAAGTACTAGTAAGAAAGACCCTAATGTTGGTGAAGTAGACATACTGGTGCAGGGGCGTGTTTGGTTATCAGCAAATATTAAAAACTCAATTATTGACGTCAATAGAATTATTAATGTCAATAAGATTATTAACAATTGTTAACAATAACGGGGCACCACCCTGTGATCAGGGACCAATAACCAAACTATAAACTAAGTCTCATAATTAGTGTTCACTCACAATGTCAACAGTCAAAGTACTATTCCACATTCAGAGTGAACAGTGAAGGTTTGAATTCGAGCACAGACCATATATCCAGCTATTATCACAATACACATGCACAAAGTGATCACAGACAGCTGCTCTTTAAAGTATAACAGAGTTTATTAAATTCTAAAACTTTATCAAGTCAAATAATATAAAAAAAATAAGAACAAATGCTATACAATTATGAGCCTACTATCTAAAATCAACAATCAA
>NW_027176539.1:2736444-2748944 GCF_023349555.1 Cebidichthys violaceus | reverse complement strand
ACGTTACTGGTCATGCTTGGAAGTTACTGGTCCTGTATAGAAGTTACTGGACCTGTATGAAAGTTACTGGACCTGTATGAAAGTTACTGGTCCTGCATGGACATTACTGGTCCTGTATGGAAGCTACTGGTCCTGTATTGAAGCTACTGGTCCTGTATTGAAGTTACTGGTCCTGTATAAGCTACTGATCCTATATGGACGTTACTGGTCCTGTGTGGAAATTACTGGTCCTGTATGGACGGTACTGGTACTGCATGGACGTTACTGGTCCTGCATTAACGTTACTGGTCCTGTATGGACGTTACTGCTTCTGCATGCACGTTACTGGTCCTGTATGGAAGCTACTGGTCCTGTATTGAAGTCTTTCCGAGTGATTCTCAGTTGTCTCGGTCTGATTCTTGACTGTGGTTGGAAACTGGTTTACTAGTTACTGATTTACAAAAATGTAGCTAAACCACCTGAAGCTGCTGGACTTTGGTTGTTCCCTCATTAAGTAACTTAATCTCTGCAGCAATGTGACTAACAGCTGCATCCACACCAGACTCCATTCAGGTTTTACTTTATTCTCTAAACATACCATTTATGCTCAATTCCTGCTAAAATGTCCTGTTTCAGATAATTCCTTTGAAAATCAACCTGCAGAGAAAGTTTGTATTGCTGTCAAAGTTCATGTATCATTCTAGTTTCACTGTGTGGTTTCTGAGTCTGACAGACAGCTGTCAATCAAGACCCAACTAGACTAAATATCCTCTCAAAGGAACTTTTTTTGTGAAAATCCTCCATCAAACTGAGTGAGAGAACTGACTTTGTGAGCAATTTGAAGTTTTCACATCATTCACAGTCAGAGTTTGCTCACAGCAGCATCTGGTGGTCGTCAGAAAAACTGCAGTTAGACACTCAGGAACTTTGACAAAAATAAAGGCAGATGTGATAACAGAGCTGTCTGAAGGTCCATTTTCATAGAAATAATTTCATTTAATTTAATGTAATTTCATTTTATAATTTAGTCTGCCTGGATGTTAATCGATCAGGATCATTTGAAGATAATCATCAGGGATGTGAAATTTACCAGAAAACACGGTTTAACCTTTGAAAGAATGAGGAACATAATCTTCCTCAGATAAAAAGTTAAATCCACAGAATAAAACATTTCTGCTAAGAAAGGTAATAACAACGTGATGAGTTTCTTATAATTGTTTAAAATGGCATATTATATCATTGTTAAAACATCTTTATGTGTCTTATTGACACACAATATTGTTAATAAGCATCTTATAAGGACTTTTGAAGGATTTATTATTTGATTAACTAACACTTATTATTACAAGGAGCTAAATATTATGCATCAATCAAAACAAATTCAAAACTTTGTTTGTTTGGGACTTTTGTTTGCTTTTTGTAATCAAATTACTCAAAACCAACTGACACACAGCGAAGCTGTGCTTTTGGGACCCCCGGAGGCCTTGGGCCCCTGGTGCAGATGCCTAGTTTTCGAGATGGTAATTCAGCCTTGATAAAGATTACATACCTGCATTCACAGGTGGGTAGAACTGCCGGACTGCCGCTTTGGTTGCCTGTTCCAACAGAGGAGCTGGAGAGAAGAACTGTCCATCAGTTTCCACCCTGGACTCCATCAGCTCCCTGGACTCCCTCAGCTCCCTGGACTCCCTCAGCTCCCTGGACCCCCTCAGCTCCCTGGACTCCCTCAGCTCCCTGGACTCCCTCAGTTCCCTGGACTCCCTCAGTTCCCTGGACTCTCTCAGCTCCCTGGACTCCCTCAGCTTCCTGGACTCCCTCAGTTCCTTGGACTCCCTCAGTTCCCTGGACTCCCTCAGCTCCCTGGACTCCATCAGCTCCCTGGACTCCATCAGCTCCCTGGACTCTCTCAGCTCTCTGGACTCCCTCAGCTCCTGTTCCCGTCTCAGAACCTCCTCGATCTCCTTCTCGATGAAATCTGGAGCTTCTTTTCCTCTGGACTGCAGGCCATTGGACTCCAGGTTCTCCCTCCAGGACCAAGGCGTGGTCGCTGTCGTATCGTGGCGAGGTGTCGGTGTTGGGGAGGAGAAGTGGGGGGATGAAGAAGTTGTTCGATCTTGGCAGAAACCTCTCTTATCCTGGACCTCTAAGCCACACTCAGAGACGGAAGAAGGAGCTGAACTCTTTCTGCTGATGTACAACTCGGTTTCTTCGAGGTGTCGATGAGGACAGCATGGCGACGGGAAGACTTCGGCATCTCCAGACTCAGAATGACAGTTTTCTTCTGTCCACTTGTCCTCGTCTTGTTGGTCAAACTCCATCTCCTTTGGAGGATCTGGACTGTATCCTCTCAGGATCCCTGGCTTCTCCTTCCTCTGGTTCTCTTTCTGGATCTCATGCTGGATGATGAAGCTCACTCTGTTCTTTTCTTTAGCTTTGACAGACGTAACTGGTGACTGTAAACGTTTGGTTTTGATCTCGACCATCTCTGCTCTCCTGTCGCTGAGCTTCAGCCCTCGAGAGCGTCGTAGGTTCTCCTCACGTTCCTGAACCAACCGGATCTCCCTTTCAATCGGGGTCTCACAGTCGCTAGTGGACTTGCAGCTCCTGTTCTCTTGCTGAGTGTCGTCATAGAACGCGCCTTCATCACTGGTGTAGCCACCGCCCACCTCCACGGTCAGCTCCTCCAGGCCGGAGTCCAGGTCATCGAACACACTGCTCTGCCGGCTGAGACTCTCCTCAGTCCGCCACACAGTCACCTTCCTCTCTGGGTGGATCTCATCTTCTTCAGTTGGTATACAAGTTATTGCATCTCCCCTCACCTCCAAGCTGTCGTATGTTTCCACCTGCTCTGATGAGGACACATCAGGATCTGGCTGCAGAGACACGTTCAGATGTATTCTCGAGGACCTCAGAGGGCTGGACAGTGCAGTCAGCCGGTCCTGCTCCATCCTCAGGAACTGTTGTCGGGCAGCGCTAAAGTTGATCTGCTCCTCGTCAACGGTCCCGGGCTCAGCAGGGCAGAGAGGTTCTGTTCTGAAGCTGTCGGTACTGTAACTCACGCTGAAACCTTCTATCAGTTTGTTCGTAGATCTGCTCGGATCCAGATCCTCCAGCGCACTCAGCTGATCTTTGAATGTTGGGTTCTTCTTCGGCGCTTGGCTGCGAATGATCTCCTTACGAAGCTGCTTCTCCTCTTCCTCCCGGACAACTTTGTTGCCATTCTTCAGATCCACTTTGTACTGTGAGTCTCCATCACTCTCAGCAAAAAGACTCTCTGGCTTCCTGCTGCTGGTGTAGGTCTGGAGTTTGAATCCTTTCTCCTCCTTCAGGGTCGCCAGTTGAGTCTGCCGCTGCGGTGAGACCATCCAGGCTTCGTTCAGCTTGGCCTCGGGACTCACCGGATCCTCCACGAAGGAGTAGAAACCGCAGTGAGAGCCTGAGCTGCTGCTGGGACTGCTGGGACTGCTGGGGTCGCTGGGGCTGCTGGGATGCCACTCATCGCTGGTGCTCCCTCCATCCTGCGACACGGCGACCTGCCGAGCCTGAACAACAACGTGTCTGCACCCGTCACCCTGCTGTGAGGAGACAACCACTGAGGAAGGACTACGAGCGACGGAGATGCTGTCGGAGCTGAAGACCGGATCGTTCGGGTCTAGGGACTCGCTCCGCGCTGGGCCGGCGATGGTGCGCAGGTCTGAGGGTTGCAGCAGAGGGGCTAGAGGTTTCAGGACCCAGTTCCTTGGGGTGCTGTCCATGGTTGCAGGCGGTGCTGTGACGGGAGACGAAGGTTCAGATTGAGGAAGACGCTGAACGGAGCTCAATATTTGGAGGCTCTGAGGAGTCAGAGCATCCTGACGATCGACCGAGGAGAGTCTCTGAAACAAGGAGAAGACGGTTACAATGGAAGGTTAGTTACTATGCATCAGGTTACGGCCCCTCCGGGGTTTCGGTTCCATCATTTTAGTTGTGCTTTAGTTCTGGATGATGTAATAATATAAAAAAGTACAACGTGATATTGATTCTCAGAATACACCTGCAAAGCATTGTGGGATTTAGATTCTTTCAGATCAAGACATAATTATAATTTGAATAGCAGCGGCGGCTTTAAAATATCATCAAAGTTAAAATTGGTCAAGTTAATTGATCTTGTCTCTTAAAGTTTAAGCATAATAATGTCTTATTTATTAGAAATGAGGGAGTCCTGGTCTCTTACAAAAATGCCCAAAAGAATAATTTTAAGTAATGGTGAGAATTCGGTACATTTTGAAGTGATATTTTATGCATTACTTTAAGTACTGCATCATATTCTATAAGATACTCATTTGTTTTGTTTCTAAAATCTTAATCTGAAAAGCTGTCAGATAAAGTATTTTTATCATTATTATTGAGAAGTAGTGCAGTAGAAGTATAAAGTAGCATGAAATGGAAATACTCAAGTAAAATAGAAATACCTCAAAATGAATAGTACAGTAGTAGTTAAACTGTGATCATCAGTTTTGTTTTCTGGTTTGGAGGAAATAAATCTGAAGAATGTCAATAAAGTTTATCAGAGCTGAACAATCAGTGATAACAACGTTTACAGCCCATAAAGGAAGGAGAGGACACGAAACAACGGCAAGCACTGTGCTACCATATCGACAAGAGAGTTATATACATATTTATATATACATGAGATAGTTATATGGACAGGAGATAATTTATATATGAGATATTTATATATACATGACATATTAATATAACACGTGAGTTGAGACAACCTAAATAAAGGTTTCTGGGTTAGGAGTCACTCGTTCATCTCTAGTTATGATGTTTATGTGAAACAACTCTTCAGTTTTAAAGGTTCATAAAGTTTATATTGTCTTACCATCTGAGACTGAGAGCACAATACTTTAGAGCCCATCAGATATTCCAATGAGTTTCAATGTTTCAGTTAGAAGTTAGCATAGCATTAGCATCATAGTAATGCTACGATGCTCAGTGCCTCTGTGTGTCAGAGATAAACTGTCCCTCCTGCAGTCTGACTGCTGCTGTCAGCTGATAAAACCAGCAGACAGACAGCAGACAGACAGCAGACAGAGGTCTCTGTGTGTCAGAACAAACCTCATTAACATGTGAAGGAGTGCAAGATGTCTCCTGTAGCGCCGCCATCAGGATGATGTGATGAGCCGCTCATACGATGTATATATATATATATATATATATATATATATATATATATATATATATACACGATTTACCCAAGAAACCTTTTTAAACTGTTCAAGTTCAGATCATTTGTGTATATTTTGTTCTGTAATAAAGGTTCTTCAATGTTGTTTTAAGGCAGACAGTCTGAAGTTAATACAAAACATAAACTCAACATAAACTAGTCATCATAAGTTATATTTCTTACAGAATAAAACATTATATTGATATTATGATAGCTACAGGTTGTGAAGCTGTGGTCAAACATTCCTTTCTTAACAGGTTCATTGTTTGTTTTCATATATGTACAGTACATATATTACAGTTACTGGTTTTGAATAATGATGATTCAGTTCTTAGATTTTTAGATATTGAAGCAGTTTTTCTCACCTGAGATCAGCTTCCTGTCAGCAGCAGAAACTCTCAGACAAAATAATAACTGACTAAAGTGACAAAGTTCAGCTTCTATCTCCGATCAGAGACCCCGCCCACCACACAACAGGCCCCGCCCACCCTGAACCCCCCACACACACACACACACACGTTAGTACTTTTATACTTGTGAGGACCCTCACTGACATTATCTGACATCATTTTCTCCTTTTAACTGTTTTCATAATACAAACAACCTTTTATTTATCTATTTAAAAATATTTTGTAAAAAATGTTATGCAGCAATTCCTTTAATACAAACTAATTTCTGTCCTCAGAATGCAGCATAATTTCATTTTCCTTGTTGTATGCTTTTTAAATTATGTATCATTTGAGATATTTATACTAATCTAATGATGTATTTATTTGTAGTTCCACATGTAGTTTATTCTCTGAATATTTATAGTTTTTTTCTTCTTTGGTGAGCTGCTGCCCTCTGGTGGTCACATACAGACTCTCAGGGGTTAAATTATATCTGTCTGTTTGTGAGTAAAGTGAGAGTGAGATTTAATGTGAGAGTTAAAGTGAGAATGAGATTTAAAGTGAGAGTGAAAGTTAAAGTGAGAGTGAGATTTAAAGTGAGAGTTAAAGTGAGAGTGAGATTTAAAGTGACAGTGAGAGTTAAAGTGACAGTGAGAGTTAAAGTGAGCGTGAGATTTAAAGTGAGAGTGAGAGTTAAAGTGAGAGTGAGAGTTAAAGTGAGAGTGAGATTGAGATTTAAAGTGAGCGTGATATTTAAAGTGACAGTGAGAGTTAAAGTGAGAGTGAGATTTAAAGTGAGAGTGAGAGTTAAAGTGAGAATGAGAGTGAGAATGAGAGTGAGATTTAAAGTGAGCGTGAGATTTAAAGTGAGAGTGAGATTTAAAGTGCGAGTGAGATTTAAAGTGAGAGTTAAAGTGACATTATGAGTTAAAGTGAGATTTAAAGTGAGAGTTAAAGTGAGAGTGAGAGTTAAAGTGAGAGTGAGATTTAAAGTGACAGTGAGATTTAAAGTGAAAGTGAGAGTTAAAGTGACAGTGACAGTGAGAGTTAAAGTGACATTAAGAGTCACAATGACAGAGTTTGTAAAGATGGAAACGGTGGAATAAAGAAACATTGTGGCTGTTTGTTTGTTTGTGAGGTCTCACCTTGGTGTCATGGTCCAGACTGTTACAGAGAACCTGCCAGGGAGGAGTGTACCTGAACATCCTGGTCTGAACTGGATCTGACTGGTTCCTACTGGTTCTGGTCTTTATGATGATGATGATGATGTCAGACCTTCATCCAGCAGGAACCAATCCCTGTAAACTCAGAGAGAGACTCTCAGTAAATATTGATCAGTTTCAAACAGCTGATTCATGAAGCACTTCTGCTGTCCAATCAGAAAGCATCTGCGACGTAAACAGAAAGTTATTAACACAACTTGTACAAATTATTTTTAGGTTACAAAGTGTTTCATTCATGGAATCATAAACAAAGAAATATTAAGAATCATGAGCAGTGTAAAAAAAACACACTTTCACTTGTAAAAAGTTGATGACAATATTTAAATGATTGTAGTCGCAACATTTTCTGTACTTTTTGTCAAAATATTCCAATTTAAAGGGCCGGTTCACCAAATCAAAAAGGCATATTTGTCCTCTTGTAGATATCTATATTGATATCTACAGATATAGATATTTATTTATATCTGCTGTACGTTCGTCTTCTCTACAATGAAATGGAGCTCGAAGACTTTGTGAAATCGTGACCTGGTTTCTGAAGATAATAAATATATATTTGTGTTCATTTCATTCTTGGAATATCAGATTGTTGTTTAATGTTAGAAGTTAAAAGCTCTTTAATAGTTTTCATAATATTCATACATTAAAGTCTGAAGCAGGTTTCAGCAGGAAAATATTATCCAACTGAAACATTTTCTGTTTGATTTGTATTATTATATATTACAATAAATACTTATAAAATATGTTACTTTACAATATACAACATATAAATATAAGTTACTTTATAGAAATATTTGTTCATACAAGAAGTTCAAATACAAGAAACAAAAATGAAAAATCATCATTTAGTTTGTTTGTCATCAGATAAATTAATGATGTAAACAAACATTAATGATGTAAACAAACAGCAGCATCCAATCACGTCGTCTGACTGCTGTAGCCGGGCGGGGCTAAGTTAACGTTTATATTTCGTTACATCTCTGACTTTTAACAAACAGACTTCTAGAGTCGTCCAGATGATGTCATGATGATGTCACACAGGTAACTACAAACAGAGACCAACAGAACATGGACTCACCTGCAGGTCCAGATGGCCAGTTGATGGAGGACCGATCCACACTGTGTGTGTGTGTGTGTGTGTGTGTGTGTGTGTGTGTGTGTGTGTTGCTGAGCAGTAGAGTTTGTCAGGAATGCTGCTGACCAACAGAAACACACTGACAATGACTGACCCCACCCACCCACCCACCCACACACCATACACAGAGAAGAGTACTACTACTACTACTAGTACTATTGCAACTATTACTACTACTGCTACAACTATTTTTGCTACTACTACTACTACTACTACTACTACTACTACTACTACTATTGCTACTACTACAAGTACTACTACAACTGCTATTATCACCAATACCACTAATACTACAACTACTACTACTGATACTACTACTACTACTGCTACTACAGCTACTACTACTATGGATGTTATAGAGGTGATGGAGGTGAAACAGAAACAGAAACACAGAATCCGTTTGTTGTTGTTTATTTTCTCTTTTATAAAACTCAACAGGAGAAACTTACAAAATTAAATAAATACTCAAAAATTAATTAATTTCTATCGATGAGCTCATAAAGAGAGAGAGGAGGTTATGCTAATGCAACAAGCTAATGCTAAGCTAATCAGACTCATCTAGGCGTCGCAGCTGAAAACATGAGTACAAAAGCAAAAAGGCTTCAAGAAAATAGAAAAAAGTAAAGAGAGCTTTTATAAAGCAAGAGAATGAAGAAACAGGAAATTATGTCATGTTGTTAGAGGCGGGGCTTAGGGCAGTGAGTTTTACTTCCTGTAGTTTTTGTCCTTTAAAGTTCTTTTTATTTTAGTGTGATTATATTTTGAAGCAGCGCCCTCTGCAGGATCACATGATGCTGCAGCACTTACACGGCTGCTTCTCCTTCTTCACCTCCTCCGCTGCTCCCTTCACCTCCTCCGCTGCTCCCTTCACCTCCTTCGCTCCTCCCTTCACCTCCTCCGTTCCTCCCTTCACCTCCTCCGTTCCTTCCTTCACCTCCTTCGCTGCTCCCTTCACCTCCTTCGCTGCTCCCTTCACCTCCTCTGCTGCTCCCTTCACCTCCTTCACTCCTCCCTTCACCTCCCCCGGGGAGGCGGGTGGAGGTGAAGCCGGTGAGGTTCTCCCGTTGTGGATCAGCACCAGCTCGGCCTTCACGGTCCCCTTTAGACCCAGAACCTTCTTGGTCTGGTCCTCGTCCTCCACGCTCTGGTACCCCATGAACACCATGGTGACGGGGTTCTCCGCGCTGGCCTCGGCGAGGATCGGTTCTCCGCTCGGCTCTCCGCCCGGTTCGGTCTCCAGACCGGTGATCTCGGGACGCGCCTCCTCCTGGACCTCCGCTGTCGGGGGAGTGGTCACCGTGGCGACGGTCTGTGACATCATTGAGGCCTCGTCGGCTTTGTGGAGGAGCTCCTCCACCTCAGAGAAGCTCAGTGGCTGGACTCCATCTTCACCGTTCATCTCGTGGACCACTGAGAGAGAGAGAGAGAGAGAGAGGGTCAGGGTCCAGACCAGGACACAGTCAGGGTCCGGGCCAAGACACGGTCAGGGTCAGAGTCCAGACCAGGACACGGTCAGGGTCCGGACCAGGACACGGTCAGAGTCAGTGTCCAGACCAGGACACGGTCAGGGTCCGGACCAGGACACGGTCAGGGTCAGTGGCCAGACCAGGACACGGTCAGGGTCCGGACCAGGACACGGTCTGAGTCAGAGTACAGACCAGGACACGGTCAGAGTCAGTGTCCAGACCAGGACACGGTCAGAGTCAGTGTCCAGACCAGGACACGGTCAGGGTCCAGACCAGGTCAGGGTCACAGCTGAAGAACCAATAGGAACAGACTATCCTCCAACACTATGTGATGTCACTCTGTGATGTCACTCAATCTACAATGAAAGACCTTCAGATGGAGTCTTCCTCCTCATTCAGGTCTGAACCTGAAGCTTCACTGAGACATGAGGAGGAAGAGGAGGTGTCAAGTGAGCATGCTCAGGTTTCACTCATTCTGATTGGACGTCTCTGGTGGTCTAGCTGCTGTCAGCAGGTCTGTCTGTCCCCCTTATGATGATGGTCTAGCTGCTGTCAGCAGGTCTGTCTGTCCCCTTATGATGACATCACCTTTCCTCTCGTCCTCGTACACTTTGACTCCTTGGTGAGAAAAGTCAACAGGAAGTGAGGTGTTAGTGGACAAAACTCTGGTTTCTCCCGTCAGTCTGTCACGTTCCACTGTGATCTCCACTGAGTACATGGCTGAGGAGGAGGAGGAAGAGGAAGAGGATGAAGAAGAAGAAGAAGAGGAGGAAGAGGAGGAGGGAGAGGAGGAGGAGGGAGAGGACGAGGAAGAGGGAGAGGAGGAGGAAGAGGAGGAGGAGGAGGAGGGAGAGGAGGAGGAAGAGTAGGAGGAGGAGGGAGAGGATGAGGAAGAGGAGGAGGGAGAGGAGGAGGAGGAAGAGAAGGAGGAGGGAGAGGAGGAAGAGGAGGAGGGAGAGGAAGAGGAGGAAGAGGGAGAGGGAGAGGAGGAAGAGGAGAAGAGGAGGAAGAGGAGGGAGAGGAGGAGGTAGAGGAGGAAGAGGAGGAGGAAGGAGGGAGAGGGAGAGGAAGAGGAGGAGCAAGAGGAGGGGTTAGACACAGGGTTAACGGGACAAACGCATGAGACATGAGAAGTAAGACAGACAGAGAGACAGCTGGTTCTTGAGCTCTTCACGTCTCCTGCTCACCTGTGCTGGATGTGGTCTACAGGACTAAGACTCTGACCTGGACCAGGTCTCTGGTATCTACAGGACTAAGACTCTGACCTGGACCAGGTCTCTGGTATCTACAGGACTAAGACTCTGACCTGGATCAGGTCTCTGGTATCTACAGGACTAAGACTCTGACCTGGACCAGGTCTCTGGTATCTACAGGACTAAGACTCTGACCTGGACCAGGTCTCTGGTATCTACAGGACTAAGACTCTGACCTGGACCAGGTCTCTGGTATCTACAGGACTAGCGTCTGCTAAATGACTGTAATGTAATGTAATGTAAAACCACAGAGCCCACCTGAACACATCGCCCTTCCACGCGATTCAATTCACTTGCAAGGAGGCACAGCAACTTTGTTGCTTTTGAAAGAAAATCCTAGGTCAGTCTTAAATTTGCTGGATGAATAAAGAATGTTTTGTTTTTGTTTCGCATCCTGGAAAAAGAGAAGCGGACAACTTGCCTGCAGAAGGAAGAAAACCAAGGAAGCTCCACACCGAAGGACCACGGCGACCATTAAAGAGCCATCTCACAGTAAGAGGCTTACTTGGTGTCTGGGCAGTTAGGTCATCGTGTGTTTGTTTTGCTTAAGTTACTGGATTGTTATGACGTGGTGTTGCATGTGCACAATAATCGCCGAGATGAACGACCGAGATCGTTAATGTTGTGTAGAAATGACTGTGTATTTCATACTGTTACAACTGTGTTGAGATAGATCAGTCACCACTAGTGAGGTCGGTAGTTTGCTAGGCGAGTCCAAGATCATTCTCTCTTCTTCTACTAACACACACACATGGCGTTAAGCTACATGGATATACGGGTTGAGCTAAATACCTCAGACACGTGTAGAGAACACAATCTCTATTGTCTCTCGCTAATTTAGAGTCTCTCGCCATTTTGTGGTCTTCACTCTGAATGTGTAATAGTACTTTGACTGTTGACATTGTGAGTGAATATTAGTTATGAGACTTAGTTTATAGTTTGGTTATTGGTCCCTGATCTCAGTGTGGTGCCCCATTATTATTAATAATCTTACTGACAATAATATTTCTATTGATGTCAATAATTTAGTTTTTCAGATTTGCTGATAACCAAACACTCCTTTTCGTTCCCAACAGTAGTACTTGTGTACATAGTACTCCTTGTGTACACAGTAGTCCTTGCAGCCTCCAGTGTTTGAGGCTACTCTCAGTAAATAAAACTGTTTTTAAAGCAGACTGGTTTCTACTGATCCACTACCAGAGACCTGATCCACAACCAGAGACCTGATCCACTACCAGAGACCTGATGTCAGAAACTTCTTCCTCTCTCACACCTCAAAGACAAAGACGAGCTGTTTCTGTGTGTCTGCATGAAGGATGAAGGTCTGGTGGTGGATTTGGTGAAGAAAGGGGCACCAGATCAAACCTGGCTCTGGACTCTGAACTAGATCAAACCTGGCTCTGTGCTCTGAACCAGATCAAACCTGGTTCTGGACTCTGAACCAGATCAAACCTAGCTCTGTGCTCTGAACCAGATCAAACCTGGCTCTGTGCTCTGAACCAGATCACCTGAGTGGAGGCGGGACTTATGGAGGGCGTCCAATGACAGGTGTGACTCACCTCTCTTCATCTCGTCCGTCGCCTCGCTCTCTTTGTTCATTCCAGGGCTTTTGTGAACTTTCACCACTGCAAGGGCTCATGGGAAAGAATGGAGACTGTAATCAGACTACTGTGATCAGACTACTGTAATCAGACTACTGTAATCAGACTACTGTGATCAGACTACTGTAATTACATTACATTACATTACATTACGGCCATTTATCAGACGCTTTTATCCAAAGCGACTTACAATTCAGTATCTATTTACACACCGTAGACGCAGCTACGGGAGACATTCTGGGGTTAAG
>NW_027176539.1:2683944-2731444 GCF_023349555.1 Cebidichthys violaceus | reverse complement strand
TAATTCTGCTACTACTGTACTAATACTGCTACAGTACCACTACTAATACAGTACTGATACTTTTACAGTACCCATAGTACTACAGTGGTAACACTACTACAGTACTAATGTACTAATACGGTGGGTGACCGTGGCTAAGTGGAGAGCAGGGCCGCCTTTCAATCAGAGGGTCAGTGGTTCGATCCCCGGCTCCTGCTCTACTAGTCTCATGTCAATGTGTCCTTGAGCAAGACACTGAACCCCAAAATGTCTCCCGTAGCTGCGTCTACAGTAGATAGATACTGAATTGTAAGTCGCTTTGGATAAAAGCGTCTGTTAAATGACTGTAATGTAATGTAATACTATAGTCTGAAGCTTGTTTAAACTCGTGCTTTAGCCTCAGCGTGATGAAGTGTGAAGAATAAAAAGACCACGAGTGTAACCGATAGAACATAAACTACACAAAGAGGAGATCTGTGAACTCATCTCTCATATTAATGAACTACTTTATTACCTTTATACTACAGAAACAAGTATTAAATGTGTTATAAAGAAACAAAGGTTGAACATCCTGTAAACTATTTAAGACTTCCTGTTTCTAAAGAAACAATCTTCTTTGTTTGAACTCTAATCATTAAAAAGTGATTTTATCAATAAACTGACATTTAGAGATCTGATTATTCACTATGGTGAGTATAAGCTAAGCTTGAGTCATAGCAGGAAGTGTGTGTGTGTGTGTGTGTGTGTGTGTGTGTGTGTGTGTGGATCAATAAGTGCATTAGTCAAAGAGCTCAGATGCAGACTAAACTCACAAGGGGGGGTCTGCAGGTTTAGATATCTGCTGCAGTCAGAGGTTATTATGTGTGTGTGTGTGTGTGAGGTGGTTTGAGATGGTGTGTTCACTGACAGTATGTAAATTACACTCACTGCGAGGAGCTGCTGTCGATCCTGCTGAGCCTCACTGACCCTGAGAGAGAGACACAGAGAGACAGACAGAGAGAGAGAGACAGACAGAGAGACAGACAGAGAGAGAGAGACACAGACAGACAGACAGAGACAGAGAGACAGAGAGAGAAGCAGAGAGAGAGAGAGAGAGACAGAGAGAGACAGACAGAGACAGAGACAGAGACAGAGAGAGAGAAAGAGAGACAGAGAGAGACAGAGACAGAGACAGACAGAGAGAAAGAGAGAGAGAGAGAGAGAGAGACAGAGACAGAGAGAGAGAAAGACAAACAGACAGAGACAGACAGACAGAGAGAGACAGAGAGAGAAAGACAGAGAGAGACAGACAGAGACAGAGAGACAGAGACAGACAGACAGAGACAGAGAGAGAGACAGACAGAGACAGACAGACAGAGGCAGAGAGAGAGACAGACAGAGAGACAGAGACAGACAGAGTTAGCCGCTAGCTGTTAGCTTAATGCTACTAGAACTCTCTCTTAGTTTGACAGAGAACATGGCAGAGTCCGCCAGCAACCAGCAACCAGCAACAAGCAAACAACTTCTGCAAGATTCTTGTTTCTGCTTCAGATAATTATATATACCTATATCAAAACATATATATGTATATATACACATATATGTACACAACATGTACTCAACATGTGTCATGAATTCAGTGAATTAAAATATGCAACTTTGTTGAACATGTTAAACGAATAAAAACAGACGAGATGAGAACAGAACTACAAAATAAGAGCGTTGTTGTTGTTGTTGAACTCTGCTGAGCTCCACAGTTTATGAACAAAGCTGTCTCCATGGAGACGGGACTGCACAACAGAGAATCTGAGCAGCAGAGGAACAACTGCAGGGTCTGATACTAGTACCGGGTCCACCGGGAACCAGTTCACCTACAGGGTCTGATACTAGTACCGGGTCCACTGGGAACCAGTTCACCTACAGGGTCTGACACTAGTACCGGGTCCACCGGGAAACAGTTCACCTACAGGGTCTGATACTAGTACCGGGTCCACCAGGAACCAGTTCACCTACAGGGTCTGATATTTGTACCGGGTTCACTGGGAACCAGTTCAACTACAGGGTCTGATACTAGTACTGGGTCCACTGGGAACCAGTTCACCTACAGGGTCTGATATTTGTACCGGGTCCACTGGGAACCAGTTCACCTACAGGGTCTGATATTTGTACCGGGTCCACCGGGAACCAGTTCACCTACAGGGTCTGATACTAGTACTGGGTCCACTGGGAACCAGTTCACCTACAGGGTCTGATATTTGTACCGGGTCCAATGGGAACCAGTTCACCTACAGGGTCTGATATTTGTACTGGATCCACTGGGAACCAGTTCAACTACAGTGTCTGATATTTGTACTGGATCCACTGGGAAGAGGTTTTAATATTCTGACATTAGTTAATTCACTCCTTCAATGTTCAACAGTATTTATGGTGAACTGGTTCTGGTTCTCCATGACATCAGAGATCAGCACCTCCTCAGTCTGATGAGTCATGATAATTATCAGCTGATCGATCAGTGAAATAAATATATCAGAGTGACGTTTTACTTTAGAGTTATTATTGCAGAATGATTGTAGCACTTTGATCTGTTTGAACTATACAAATAGTTTACCCTAGCGAAGCCCTTATTTTGAAAAACACGACCGGAAGTCATCGTTCCCGAACCGGTCCAGCTTGACAGCCGCTATTGATCATAAATCAGGTTCTTATGTTCGGATCAATATGTAATTAGAGAGGCTCGTGCTGCTCGCCGATGGGCGGTCCGGTGTGCTTCCGCTGAGAAAAGTAGAGCGCAGACCGTAAACGCATCATTTAACCCTTTCCTCTGCATCGATCCGTTTATTTCACGAGGTTTTCGGGTGGAATCTGGTGCAGGTTTCTCTCCGCCGCGCTGCAGGTTCCCTGTGATAAAGATCCTGACTCAGCGGTCTGACGGACTGATGCCGCAGTGACGACACACGAGACACCGCACGCGCACATGGAACTCACACTTCACGTCACAAACATACAGACAATTAAACACAAGAAGAAGAAGAAGAAGAAGAAGAAGAAGAAGAAGAAGAAATAAAAGTGTACTCACTCCATGTCTGACTGTGGATCAGTCCGCTGCAGCCGAACCATCTGATCTGCATCCGAGAGAAGAAAGAGACCCGCCCATCGGGGGGGGGGGGGGGGGGGGGGGGGGGGCAGAGAGAGAGAGAGAGAGACACAGACAGAGACACAGAGAGGAGAAAGAGACAGACAGACAGACAGAGAGAGAGACAGACGGACAGACAGACAGAGAGACAGACAGACCGACAGAGAGAGAGACAGAGACAGACAGAGACACAGAGAGGAGAGAGAGACAGAGACACAGACAGAGAGAGACAGACAGACAGAGAGACAGAGACAGACAGACAGACAGAGAGTCACCGTGGTCAGTCGTGATGACGTCATTGATCAGGGTTCATTAAAGCTGATCAAATTAATTTAATAACTTATTAAATATCAGAATAAACTCTTTAAACGTGTTGATCTTTAAAACAGATGAAGTGATCAGTTCATCAGAGTCAACCTGTGCTGAGAGTCCAGCAGAGGGCGACGCCCCCACAGAGACATCAATCAATACATGACACCGATGATCACATGTTGTCTTTTCACAATAAAACACACTGCAGACACTCAGTTAAAGGGGAACTTTTATTTTGAAAGAATCATTAAAATTAGTGTTTCACTACACAAATTACCTGTGTGTGTGTGTGTGTGTGTGTGTGTATGTATATATATATATATATATATATATATATATATATATATATATATATATATATATATATATGTATATGTGTATGTGTGTGTGTGTGTGTGTGTGTGTGTGTGTGTGTGTGTGTGTGTGTGTGTCTCTAGATGAATCACATCTTTAACTCTTTAATCTTTTCAGAGAAAATGAAGAAAACAAATCTGATGAAAAGTTAGTCGTTATTTAGAGAAAGAAAAGTGTAAATATTAAAAGTATGACATGATGTAAACCGATCATTATGAGAGAAGTTGTGACGAAACGACTAAAAGAAAATAACTTAAAACATCTTTAACGAAGCTATTCTGAGGATTAAACTATTATTCCTCTAAATGACGACTTTGATCTTTGACTTGATTTGTTGATCTGTTCACACTTCAGACGGTTTAAAGTGAAACTACAAATGAAGCTGAACCAACGTTTAGAATTTAAAATAAATAAATAAGTTAAAGAGTGAAACGTGTGGTTGAAAGTTAAAGGACGGATTTTATCTAAAGTAGAAAACAAACATTTGTGAACAGATTTAGATTCAAGCAGCTGCTTTAAATCATCTGGAAAAGTACTACAAGTCCCAGAATGCACTGCTGTAGGAAGCATCCAATCAGAGAGTTCCACACTGTTGCCGGGCAGATTAACTCGTTGGATAAATTCTGACAATCGAATCGATTCACTTTTACATTTTGGATCAATTGAGATAAATTAAGTTAAGTTAATGTGACAGAACAGCTGAGGCTCATGGGAGATGTAGTATTTACAGCACAGAACGAAGTGTCTTCTTCACGACCAACATCTGATCTGAGATCTGTTAAAAGACAACACATGGTCCAAATATGAGAGACATTAAAACTCTGCTGGATCAGAACTTCTAACAAAGAAACAGGAAACACTCAAAGTGGACCTCAAAATAACCAGATTATAATCTATTCATGAAGATAAAGACACAAAGCTGATGCAGACGAGTTAAAAGTTCTCAGAATTAAGAGATAAATATAATTAGAAGATAAAGATTAACACATTGAGTTATATGAAGAAATGAGCACAAATGTATTGATAAAGATCTCATTACCAAATATTAATGAGATAATTATTCATTTGTGTTTCTGTTGGACTCAAAAACAAAAGTGAAACTAAAGTTGAAGCTGAACGCTGAGCTAACAGCTAACGGCTAACAGCTAACGGCTAACGCTGTACTGTTTATATTTGTGCTTTATCAATAAAGATCTGAGTTTTTAATAAAAGTTTGATTTGTTAGCAGACACTGTTTACTAAAGAATCAAACTGAAATCTAATCAAACAATGCGTTAATATCCGGACTCGTGCTAAAGTGCTAATGCTAGTTAGCAGGCGAGCCGAAGGCCCTGATCCAGCAGAGAGGAAGTGACAGGAAGTGATGTCACACAGGTGCAGGAAATGTAAAGGAAACCGTTTCTTTTGTTTACAGACTCTCGACTTCCTGTTTCATCGAGCGAGTGACTGAGCATGCTCAGTAATGACTCAACCAAAGGGGGCGGAGCTTCAGCCGACAGAACCCGAAGGAAACCTTTCGTCGGTCTGTTGGTATGTAACTATGGCAACAAGCAAAGTCTACTCCCCGTCTCCACCGGTCAGGTGGGCGGGGCCTCGGGTGGGCGGGGCCTCCGGCTCAGAACTCCACCTTGCAGGCGGGGAAGGTCTCCTCCTGCATGGCCACGGTGCTGTTGCTGCCCAGCACGGTGATCGACAGCTCCTTCTGCCGCTCGTGGGTCTCCTGGTACCACTCGTGCATCGCCAGCGAATCAAACGTTGGGATCAGAGTCACCTGAGGACACGTCAGGGAAACGGACCAATCAGAGAACAGGTCATGAGGAAGTGAAGCAAACAAATGTCACCGTGTGTTTTCACGGACCTGGACCTCCGGCCAGCTACTCTTCCCCTCCAGCAGGGCGTCCAGGATGCTCCTCATCGCCACCTCCTTCACCGGATCGTCTCCGCTGATGATGTAATACGAGGAGCGAAGCCGTCTGAACAGGTCCAGGTCCACGGTCGGAGAGGAACAGCCAGACGGCAGGTAGGCCAGGTCCACGTAGACCACAGAACCTGAGGAACCTGGAGAACCTGCAGCTTTGGAAGCTGGGAGGAAGTCAGAAGAATGAGATTAAAACTGATCAACCACACAAAGACCTAAAACCTAAATAATCTTTGTGTATCAGGATGCCAGGAGCAGGAAAAGGTTGTTTAACAGTGATGCTGTTCTACTGTCACATGACAAGAATGAGAAACTGAGGAGTGATGAATGAGACGAAGAACAAAGATCTCATTTAAGAGTCAAAAGACTTTGTTTGGCTGACGGTGCAGCTTTAAAAGCCTGGAGGGTTATGAACAGAACTCATGGGCCTTAAAGGAGACCTTCAGTATTATTATATAAAAGATACTCAAAAGTGCCAAAAACATGCGTTTTCAGGACTGGGCTTGCCTACCTGAGGATGAAGGTCTCACAGGACCAACTCTGGAGCCTCCAAGTGAGTTTCTGGACGACGGCTTCGTGTCGAGGCTGGAGGTCATCTTCAGGGACCCCATCGGGCTGCCGGCCTTGGACTTCCCGGTCTGGGCCGCGGTGCTTCCGGAGGTGGCCTTCTGCGTCTTCGCGGTGGGTTTCTTGGTTTTGACAGCTGAACTCTTCAGGTTCTTGCTGGCCTCTGAGTCGGCCATGCAGGCTCCAGGCTGGGGGGGTAATGGGGGTAAATCTTTGACCGGGGCCGGTGGGGGGTCATGCCCTCCCCTGTGGGAGTAGTGAGGACTGGGATGATCTTGTGGATGACTGGGCGGAAAAAGGCTACTGGAATCTTCATCAGAGTCCATCTCTGCGGTGATGGACGGACATTCCTCTGTACAGGGGGGCATGTCAGAGTCCGTGGCGGTCGGGACGGAGTCGCTAACCGATGTGGGAGGAGTTTCTTGGCTGTAGACCGAAGGGCAGTCGCTGCTGCTTTGATCCTGTGAGTGGTTGTTGTTGTCAGAGAGGTCGGGGGAGTCGGTGCCGAGGCCCGGGCTCACATGCTGCTGATGGTTGTCTGGAGTCTTGGGGTGCTGGAACTCACAAGGCGACACTAAGCAGAGATCGACGTCATGTGGAACGTCATGTGGAACGTCTGAGATGAGGTCTGACATCCCGTGGATGTGATCCTCTGATCCACTGAGCCCATTAAGGTTTGATCCCGGAGGTAAGGCCATCCCTGTGTCTCCAACATGTCCGTTAGAGCAGACGCCGTCTCCCACGGGGCCTTTGGATGGCAGCGCTTGCTCCAAAGAAACCGACAGAGATTCATCAACTTCTGTAGAGTGAGGAGAGCCCACCTCAGCTGGCATGGAGGTCTCGGTGGTGGAGGAGTCCGGCATAATGTCTTTGAAAGGACTGAGCGTCAAAAGACACGACTGTCTATTCTGAGACGACGTGGAGGTTTCCAGACCTTCCCTCAGGGAGCTCAGGTCGGAGGTCCTGTTGTCCTCAAAGCCCAGACCGGATCCTCTCGTCCCGAGGACGCCGTCGTCACCTAAACCCAGAACATCTTCTTCAAGGAACCGAAGGGAAGCCGTACGTCCTGCAAAGTGAGAGGCAGAGTTTGCATTGGAGACCTGGTCCATCTCCACACAGCGAAACGTCTCTGGACTCTCTACTGTCGAGGTCTGGTTCCCATTTGAGTTGTTCCCATTGTTGTCCTCCAATCGAAGTCTTTCAAAGTCAGCCGTCATGTCCTCAGGTGTGGACACCTTGGAGCGATCCGCCTCCTTCTGGTTCTCCTGCTCCTTTGAACCTGGTTTACCTTTTGTCCCTGAAGACGAAGCGTCTTTCTTTGGAAGAGTCCCTTCCTTTTTTAGACTCCCACTCTTTCCAAAAGCTTTCTTTACTTCTGTACTTGAAGCTCCACTTGTTGCTTTCTTTACTTCTCTAACCGGTCTGGTGGTTTTCTTCTCCTCTGTCCTCACATCCTTCTGTCTGTCTTTTTTTGGTTCAGGTTTGATGTCTTTCTTTGCTTTTGTACTTACAGTTTCTTTCTTTTTCTCTCCACTCTCTTCTTTCTTGACGACAGCGGCGGTGACCTTCTCGTCCTTCTTTTTCACTTCCTTTTTCTCTTCTTTTGACACATCTTTCTTTGGAACAAGCTTTTCGGTCGGTTTCGGTGGCTTTGATTTAGCATCTGGGTCCTTGAGTTTGGGCTTTTCCTCCCCTTCTTTCTTTTCTTTAGATGTGGTGTCACCTGCTGCCTTTGGCATCGTTTTCACCTCCTGTTTTCTGACATCCACTCGTGCGAGCTTCTCTTTCTGCGAGGCACTACTGGGTCTGAAGTCCTTAGACTGGGACTTAAGGCTTTCCCGACTCTCTGCTCGTTTTGGTTGTTTCTCAGGTTTGGATGTTTCTAGGTCCTTCAAACACACAACCGGATGTTTGAGGAAATCCAGATGTTTGAGTTTTTCAAGTCCTTCCAGAATTTTGGTCTGCGGCGTGCAGCCTGGGAAGAGGACACGGACGATTCTCTCCTGAGGACTGGAAGGATGCCAGACCAGCAAAGCACAGATGGAAACAAGGCACGGTAGAGGAAGATCTGAGCCCTTCACATCGGATCCGATATTTGGCCAAAACTGCATTAAAGCTTCGAGGTTTTTACTCCCAGTGACTGGATTCAGTGGGTACAGCTCCAGACGGCCCACTCCCATCTTTTGAAACAAGATAACTGGTTCTATACTGGGTCCGTTAGACCGGCTGAGAGGTTCAGGTTTGATGGAAAGTCTTTGTAAATTCTGCAGAGTGAGCGCCACCTGGTCACAACTCCGCAGCTCTCCTGGATCTCCCTGTAAGGACTTCAACCTGTGGGGAACATTGAGGAACACCACCCCGATCTCAGGGGAGATGAGGTTTTTCACCCAGTCCTCCTCAGTCTGAGATCCAGCAGACTCTTCCTCCTGCTCCGCTACCTTCCTCAGCAGCAGACTGTTCAGCCCGGGGAGATTGTCCACGCCGACGTGAGTCAGGAGCACCGAGTCGATTCTGTCCAGGTGCCGAACCAGTTTCCAGAAGCAGGAGCGGATATCCGAGCCGCCGTTCACCAGGACGTTAAAACCGTTAACGGCAAAGAAGGCCGAGTCCCCCCTCCCTCCGGGGAAGATGTAGCAGCACGGCCGAGAGAGCTTCAGGAAGCCCACGGTGCTCGGGGGCTCCAGGAGGTCGAAGAGGGACTCGGGCTCCAGAGACTCGGACAGGTACTCCGTGAACTCCTGCAGACCCTCCATCTCCGGGAGGACGGGGGGAGGGTTGATCTGGATCTGGATGTAGTCCTGTAGGTTGTGTTTCTCTAACTCAGAGTTCTTCCAAAGACCAACATCTGGACAGCTGAGGGTGAGGCGGGCCTTCATCACCGGGTCTGTAGAACTCAACATCTGTCCAACCTTCAAACAGAGACAGACGATCAGGACGGACGTTAATAAAAGGAGCCTTTCTAGTCTACATCACACACACACACACACACACACACACACACACACACACACACACACACACACACACACACACACACACACACACACACACACACACACACACACACACACACACACACACACACACACCTCCTCCTCCTCAAAGACGTGGATCAGGTCTCTCAGAGAGAAGCAGCCTCTCTGGAACACGATGTCTCCGGACTCTTCCAAACACTGACCGGCCAGAACCAGAAGTTTGTGATGAGACGGATCACAGACGAGCCGCCGCACCTGAAACACACACACACACACACACACACACACACACACACACACACTTTTGTATTTAGCCAAGCAGGACTGTGCTAACAGCTAACGTTAACTAGCTCTCCTCCTGCTGATTCACTATTGTACGGTTTGTTTACTGAACATCATCCCACTGACTCTTCTCCTGACTCGGGTTAATGTTAATGTGGATCCCTGAACAGAGATGATCTGGATCAGGTCCACACATGATGAACCAGACTCACTGTTCAGGGTTTAATGAGACACTTTTATTCACCTCTGAGCAGACGAAGTCGTGAGCCGGATTCACAACAACCTGAGTGTCCAGAACGTCTCCGCGGTGCTGCAGAGTCCTCTGTCCTGCAGGACGAACAGCAAACGTCAGGTCACAGTATGTTAGCAGCTAGGTTAGCAGCTAACATTGCGATCAACAATCAACACAAACTAACATCTTGAAATAAAACCTGAACATCCTCTACAGAACAGCTTCTTTACTGAACCCCCCCAGACCACCCAGACCTCTGGGTCTTCTCTGAGCAGAGGACCAGGTCCTCGTCTGAGCAGAGGACCAGGATCCTTCCGGCATGAATGTTATTCGTCACACTAGAGGCTCTTTATGAGGTTCATGATCTCGTGTTCCATTGAGTCCTCTATGGTTCAGGACTCTGTGGTCTGCAGGCTGTTCAGCAGAGTCTCAGCTGACTGTGTTTATGCGTTTCTCACACACACACACACACACACACACACACACACACACACACACACACACACACACACACACACACACAATGTCTCAGTGAAGTGTTGTGGCGGTCGGACGGTAAGAAAAGATCAAAATAAAAAGTAAACTAGGTTAAACACACACTGTACCCATGATAGAGAAGTACTTAAACTAATACTGCAGTACAGTGAAGCAAAGTACATGTAGAGTAATAGGATACATGTACTATAACAATACCTATAATGCCTATAATAAAGGCAAACTCCCGGAGGACCTTCTTAACTTCCAAGCTCTTCTTTCCACTTTCTCCTCCTCTCTATCTACTGCTAAAGCTGTGTTCTTCCGCTCTAAAATCCTAACCTCTGCTTCCAATCCTAAAAAAACTCTTTGAAACTTTCACTTCACTCCTCCAACCCCCACCCCCTCCTCCTACTTCCTCCATTCTCCCTGATGATTTTGCCAACTTCTTTGACAAGAAGGTAAACGATATCAGATCCTCCTTCTCTCAGCCCCTCTCTCCCTGTCCAATCCTGCCCCCACAGCTCTCCCTCCCATCTCCACGCCCCATCTTACCCTATCTGGCTCCTCTCTCCCCTAACGAGGTCCTCAACCTTGTTACGTCTAATCGCCCCACCACGTGCTCCCTTGACCCGATCCCTTCCCCTCTTCTTCAGTCTATTGCGACTGAACTCCTTCCTTTCCTCACCCACCTCATCAACACATCTCTTGTTTCACGATGCTTTCCCACGGCCTTCAAGACCGCCAGAGTCACCCCCCTTCTGAAGAAACCATCACTTGACCCCTCTGATGTCAAGAACTTCAGACCGGTTTCTCTTCTACCCTTTCTATCCAAAACACTTGAACGTGCTGTCTTTAACCAACTGTCTTCCTATCTCCACCAAAACAGCCTTTTGGACCCCCACCAGTCCGGGTTCAAAGTGGGTCACTCGACAGAGACGGCCCTCCTTGCGGTGACAGAGTCGCTTCACGCCGCGAGAGCTAACTCTCTCTCCTCTGTCCTGATTCTCCTGGACTTGTCTGCGGCGTTTGACACTGTGAACCATCAAATCCTCCTCTCATCCCTCGAGGGGATGGGCGTCTCAGGCTCTGCACTCTCCCTGTTTGCATCCTACCTGACGGGTCGATCCTACCAGGTGACCTGGAGGGGGGCCGTGTCGGAACCACGCATGCTGACTATGGGGGTTCCGCAAGGGTCAGTCCTGGGCCCCCTTCTCTTCTCGCTCTACACAACATCTCTTGGTTCTGTTATTCGCTCGCATGACTTCTCCTACCATTGTTATGCCGATGACACCCAGCTGGTCTTGTCATTTCCCCCCGGTGACACCCAAGTGGAGACGCGCATCGCTGCGTGTTTGGCTGACATCTCGAAGTGGATGACGACACACCACCTCAAGCTCAACCTAGACAAAACTGAGCTACTGTTCCTCCCGGGGAAGGGTTGCCCGCACCGGGACCTGTCCATCACCATTGATGATACCGTGGTGACACCAACTCGGACTGCGAGGAACCTGGGTGTGACCCTGGATGACCAACTGTCATTCTCGGCAAACATTTCATCCGTCACACGCTCCTGCAGATTCCTGCTCTACAACATCAGGAGGATTCGTCCCTTCCTGACTGACGAGATGGCGCAGGTTCTCATCCAGGCTCTTGTCATCTCCCGCCTGGACTACTGCAACTCTCTACTCGCCGGAGCCCCGGCGTCGGCCATCAGACCTCTGGAGCTTGTCCAGAAAGCTGCAGCTCGCCTGGTGTTCAATCGCCCCAAGTTCTCCCACACAACTTCCTTTCTCCGTTCTCTACACTGGCTCCCTGTAAGAGCTCGCATCCAGTTTAAGACTCTGGTGCTAGAATACAGGGCAGTGAAAGGAACAGCTCCTTCCTATCTCCAGGCCACGGTCAAGCCTTACACCCCCGCCCGACCACTTCGCTCTGCTGCCTCGGGGCGATTGGTCGCCCCGTCGCTCAGAGGTCCTGGCGGCCGATCGACCCGGTCACGGCTGTTTTCTGTCCTGGCCCCACAGTGGTGGAATGAACTTCCCACTGACGTCAGGACAGCGGAGTCGCTGCCCATCTTTCGGCGCAGGCTGAAAACCCACCTCTTCAGGAAGTGCTACCCTGAGCCTTCCACTTAGCGCTTATTGTTTTCATACTAGCTTGTTGCACTTAGTGTATTTGTACTACTTAGAGCACTAACTGTTTCTCTTGTTTCTGTACTTTGGCTCTGAGTTATGCTCTGCTTCATGCTCTTAGATGCTTGTTTGGAAAAGGAAATGTACTTATGACTTCTGGTGAATAGTAGTTCTTTTGATTACCAATGTTGATGCACTTATTGTAAGTCGCTTTGGATAAAAGCGTCTGCTAAATGACTGTAATGTAATGTAATACACTCGACCATGGGGGGGGGGGGGGCTCAGTTTAACGTTAACCATCAAAGTGTAAATAAAGTTTCACTGACGATCGTTCTCCAATAGTCAGTGAAGTGTGTTTCTATTCGGGCCGCAACGGATCAAACTCACAGTTCTTGAGCCACGGATCGGATCAGCAAAGAAAAGGGGAGGAGTCAAATATCACTTTGCTTTCCATTTATTAATAAAGAACTTGCATTGTAAGCATTGTAAACAACCGATCAGAGGAGAGCTAGTAACGTTAGCAGCACCGCTAACGGCTAACCAACGAAGGTTCACTTCAGTTACATTATGATGCCTTCAGGCTCTGCTCAGTGAACATCAGTACTGGCTGAAGGTGAATTATAACGTTATCATGATGTGTTCACATGTAATCTGTAAAATGTAGTTTTGGTGATGAACTTGAATATCTACTGAATCAGGTACTCAGGTCTTAAAGAGTCCTTCAGACACACAACAGGTGAGCTCCTCCTCACCTGGGACGTCCTGCGACAGGAAGGCCGAGTGTCTCGACACGAAGAGCTTCAGCTGCTGGTCCAGAACAGAGACGTCCAAGTTTACAGGCCAGCAGCGCACACCTGAAGTACACACATACACGGGTATAAGTACACACCAACAGGTATCAGTACACACACCTGAAGTACACACATACACGGGTATAAGTACACACCAACACGTATCATTCATAACCTAAATGTCTCGTCAGGCCCTGAATGCATCTTGTGTGTTGTGTTCACTGACTTCTGTTTGAGTAAGAATCAACACAACCTGTCACAGTATTATGGGATGTCTCCAGGCTGCATTATTCATCATGTTCAACCAGCAGCAGACTGTTTGAACTGGTCTACATGGTCTGAAGAGTTAGTCCCTCTGTGGTTCCTCCTTCCTCTGTCAGATAAACCATTTCCTCCTTCCTCAGCAAACAGGAAGCAGAAGATATTTAGTAACACCACTTCCTCTTTGTGTGTCACGCAGAACATTACACCAGCAGGAAGAAGACCAGCTGAACATCAACACAAACCACTAAAGCCTGACTTTAGCCTGACTATAGCCTGAACAAAGCCCGACTATAGCCCGACTGAAGCCCGACTATAGCCTGAACAAAGCCCGACTATAACCGAACTGAAGCCCGACTATAGCCCAACTGAAGCCCGACTACAGCCCAACTGAAGCCCGACTATAGCCTGAACAAAGCCCGACTATAGCTGAACTGAAGCCCGACTATAGCCTGACTGAAGCCCGACTATAGTCTGACTGAAGCCCGACTATAGCCTGACTGAAGCCTGACTATAGCCCGACTATAGCCTGACTATAGCCCAACTATAGCCTGACTATAGCCCGACTATAGCCCGACTGAAGCCTGACTATAGCCCGACTATAGCCCGACTATAGCCTGAACAAAGCCTGACTATAGCCCAACTGAAGCCCGACTATAGCCCGACTATAGCCTGAACAAAGCCTGACTATAGCCCAACTGAAGCCCGACTATAGCCCAACTGAAGCCCGACTATAGCCAAACTGAAGCCCGACTATAGCCCAACTGAAGCCCAACTATAGCCAAACTGAAGCCCGACTATAGCCAAACTGAAGCCCGACTATAGCCTGAACAAAGCCCGACTATAACCGAACTGAAGCCCGACTATAGCCCGACTACAGCCCAACTGAAGCCCGACTATAGCCTGAACAAAGCCCGACTATAGCTGAACTGAAGCCCGACTATAGCCTGACTGAAGCCCGACTATAGCCTGACTGAAGCCTGACTATAGCCCGACTGAAGCCTGACTATAGCCTGACTATAGCCTGACTATAGCCCAACTGAAGCCCGACTGAAGCCTGACTGAAGCCCAACTATAGCCTGACTGAAGCCTGACTGAAGCCCGACTATAGCCCGACTGTAGAACACGTGTAGAACACACGACTAATGGTAAACAGGTGTTCTATTCACATCTACTGAGGTCTTCTAGTTTGTTCTGCTGATCAATAGTTGTGATTATTGATTCGTGATCATCAGTTAAACTAGACCAGAGTGATGGTTCTACTGGGTTCTACTGGTCAGCTGCACTAGATGAACTCCTCCGTGTGAATCAGCTTCATTTAAAAACTGGTGACTTATTGATTATCAGTGGATCAGTTTTATGAGTAAATTAATGTGAAGCGGATCAAATCAAAGGTTTATGAAAGTGTCTCTGTGTTTGGACCGTTAACCTACTTTTAACAGTTAAGCTGGACAACATACTAAACATCCGGTGAAAGGAGATTTCCAAAATAAACGCCTCAGAATTGGAACAATGCTGCAACTTCTGACAATAATACTATTATTATTATTATTATTATTATTATTATTATTATTAAGTGATTACGATTTAAAAAAAGGAAAATACAAATTGTATTTCAAAGGAATAAAATGGACTCGCGCGTTTCTGTAAATTAAGCCTCAAACATCCGGATGTTAAACATCTACTCAACCTAAAGTTATAACAGCTTATTAAAACAAACATATTATAATACAGGATAGTAATATATAATACAATGTGTCCTCGTGTAACATCGTGTTTTAATAGACTAATAAATATTATAAAAGTTCCTCTGAATGAAGACGGTCCGACTTTAAACTAAAGAACAGCAGCCAGCTGCGTTAGCATGCTACTTGGTTAGCATGCTAAGCTAAACTCGTCTTTTAAATCTCGATAAATGGTTCAAGGTTTTGTTTTTACCGGTTTGAATGTGACCGAAAAGAGACAACAAAGTGCACGTAGGTTTAGTTCACGGTGTGGAGTGAAACCTGGAGAAAACCCGAACAGGGAGCCACTTTATATAGGGTTAACAAAGTTAGACCTGAGTTATTTTATTGTGAAGGGCCTCATTGACTTCCGGCCCTGTGTTCACGTTAACGTCTCCGGTACCGGGTAACTTTACCAGAACTCACCGGAGTCTATCTGCCGCTCCAGTAGACCGGCGGGCCGCAGAGAGCCGACCACCACGAGCACCGAGTAACCGGGAGAAGAACCGGAACCGCCGCCCCGCTCCACTGCTGCTGCTGCTGCTGCTGCTGCCGCCATCATGGTTTGGACCGTCCACTAATGACGTCACCCAAACATAAGCCCCACCCCGCTGGTACACAAGAGGCGGGAAAATGTTTGTAAGTGGCATAGAGGTCGACCAATCAGAGAGAAGAACTGAGCAGCGTTCACGTGCTGCTGAGGAGAAATATACGTTACAATACAAACCACAATAATATGTAATACACTATCTTTAAAACTATGTCAGCATGTGTTCTGTGATATCCACGTTGTTTTGTAAAGCTAATTGTATTTTACACAATTCACATGTTCATTTATTTAAATAAATACGGAGTTATGGTTTCTCTTCAGTATTTCCTACAGTTGGCTGAGTACATGAACGCAGCGCGGAGCGTCATCCAACATGGCGGATGTCAGATGTGGCTTCTTCGTGGAGAAAAAGAAACGTTTCTGTAAAATGATCGTCGCGAGAGGAAAAGTGTTCTGTGGAGAGCACGCGACCATGGTGAGTTCAGGGACAGAAACAACGTGGTAATAAAAGAGACCGTGGTGAGTTCAGGGACACAGACAACGTGGTAATAACAGAGACCGTGGTGAGTTCAGGGACACGGTAATAACAAAACAGCTGATCAGTGAGTCTGAAGTTTAAACTTTATTAGTTCAACAGTTTAGAGACAAAAACAAGTTTTTCAAAGTAAAAGAACTTTAATGAAGAGTTATCTTCCTCTTCCTCGTGGTGAAGCTGAACTGACCTGATGTTTAATAAAACTCAGTCTTCACTTTTTATTCTTCTTCAATGTTTCTGTCCACAAATGTGTTTTTAAAAAATATTTGGTTAAAAGTTGTGATAGAATCTGAGTTTAATATTTTATTTTCCCGCCATAATAAATCTTTATTCTTATAAAGACTTACATTTAAAATGAGTAAAGCTGTTAGAATATTTATCATAAAAATTAATATTATATAATCGTTAAAGCTTCTTTATTTATAAATATCAAAAACTTCTGTTAGATCACAGATTTAAACACGTTTAATAAAGTTTATTTATTATTTTATTTATATATTATTATTCTGTTGGTTCAACAGTATGTCTGATCAATAACCTCACATGACAAGTACTACCACTACTTCATGTACTCCATGTACTTGATGTACTTCCTGTACTTCATGTACTTTCTTTACTTCCTGTACTTCATGTACTTCCTGTTTCAGGAGGAGGGAGGCAGCAGGAGGATTCCGTGTCCTCTGGACCCTAAACAGTGAGTATAGTAATATAGAGTATACATTATATATTACATGTACACTGTACTAAACAGTGAGTATAGTAATATAGAGTATACATTCTATATTACATGTACACTGTACTAAACAGTGAGTGTAGTAATATAGAGTATACATTATATATTACGTGTACATGTAATATATAATGTATACTCTATATTACTATACTCACTGTACTATACAGTGTTAG
Source organism: Cebidichthys violaceus (assembly GCF_023349555.1). Lineage (NCBI taxonomy): Eukaryota > Metazoa > Chordata > Actinopteri > Perciformes > Stichaeidae > Cebidichthys > Cebidichthys violaceus. The sequence continues at coordinate 2,714,337 of NW_027176539.1, read as the reverse complement.
TCATTTCCTGTTTGTTAGTGACTTCCTGTTAGTAACTTCCTGTTTGTTAGTGACTTCTTGTTTGTGACTTCCTGTTAGTGACTTCCTGTTTGTGACTTCCTGTTTGTTTGTGACTTCCTGTTTGTTAGTGACTTCCTGTTAGTGACTTCCTGTTTGTTTGTGACTTCCTGTTAGTGACTTCCTGTTTGTTTGTGACTTCCTGTTTGTTAGTGACTTCCTGTTTGTTTGACTCTTCAGCACAGTGAGTGAAGACAAACTAGAGAAACATCTGAAGAAATGTAACTCAAGAGAGAAAGAAAAGCCTGTGAGTTATTATTGTTATTATTATTATTATTATTATTAATAATAATATTATTATTACACACATATATATGTAGTATATGTCTTTATGTGTAAATGTGATCTCAGTGAGTGTTTGATGTGAATCTGCAGGTTTATTATGTGGAGAACATAAACTCTGGATCAGCTGACGGAGAGACGCTCCATCAGGTAACGTCTCAGCTGAAGGAGTCACAATAATAATACATATAATATGAATCATATGAATATTCATATTATTAAACTATGAATAATATGAATAATACGAATAATAATATGAATAATTTTAATAATCTTGCTGTCGGTGGTTCAGATGAGTCTGTCTGAGAGGAGCCGGACCGAGTTACAGTCTCTGTTGGACAAACTGAAGACAGCGGTCACAGGTGAGTTCCTCTCCTGGAGCAGGTGTTGTTACCTGGGAGCTCTGACATCATCATGTTGTTGTTGTTGATGTTGTTGTTGTTGTTGTTGTTGTTGTAGGACTGCAGTGTGATGTGGAGGACAGCGTTCTGTCTCATCCTGTCCTCCATGAGGAACTCAACAACCCAAAGAACGGAGACTCCGCCCACAAACACCTGAAGCAGCAGGTACACAAAAAAAGAACTCAGCAGAGTCCTGAGCCAGGATCAGGACCCAGGACTCTGAGTCTGAGGTGATGCACGTTCATACAGGTGCACCTGGAGGAGGTGGAGCCTCTCTCACCTGTCAGGTGTGTCCAGTCCTCTCTCTTAGGTCACCTAGAGGCGCTGGGGCTGCTGGGAAGGGGGCGGTGCTTTGTGGAGTTTGGAGCCGGTCGAGGGAAACTGTCTCACTGGATCCACGAAGCCCTGAAGACCCGAGACCACCTGCAGACCTGCGACGACCTGCAGCTGCTGCTGGTGGAGCGCTGCAGCACCCGCTTCAAGGCATGAAAAACCTCACTACTCCAGCAGACCAGCAGAGGGCGCCAAAACCTGTTCTAACCCCAAATACAGCTGTTATACCTGTAGAATGGTTCATGTTTTATGAAGTAAATCAGGTCTGGTCTGGTCTGTCCTGGTCTGGTCTGGTCTGGTCTGATCTTGTCTTGTCTTGTCTTGTCTTGTCTTGTCTTGTCTTGTCTGGTCTGATCTGGTCCAGGTGGATGGGAAACATCAGGATACTGGAGTTCAGTTTGAGAGGCTGCAGGTCGACATCCAACATCTAGATTTAAGTAAGAGACTACCATCTGGAGACTCTGGTGGTTTAGCTTAGTCCTGGTTTGAGTCTTCTGACTCTGTGATTTTTTCAGGTAAAGTCCAGCTGCTCAGACAGAGGAGGCTTCCATTGGTTGGAGTTGGAAAACACCTGTGTGGAGCAGCGACAGGTGAGAGCAGTCCTGTCCTCTGATTGGTTTAAAGAATGCTGACTCAGCTGGTCTCGTCTGTCTCTGGTCTCAGATCTGGCTCTGAGATGTCTGTTGGAACGACCAGGACTCAGAGAGGAGGGTGAACCACCACGAAAACGCCTCAAAACCTCAGAACCAGAATCAGCTGATGCAGCAGCACTACCAGAATCTAGTCCTGGTCCAGACTCTGGTCCCGGTCCAGAGTCTGGTCCCGGTCCAGTGCTGGGCCTGGCGGTGGCGTTGTGCTGCCACCATCGCTGTGAGTGGCGTCATTACGTCGGGCAGCAGTTCTTCCTGCAGAACGGACTCGGAGCGGCAGAGTTCTCAGCTTTCTGTCGGATGTCCAGCTGGGCCACATGTGGACTCAGACCGACCAATCGGGACGGTCCACCTCAGGGTGGGACCAATCAGAGAGGAGACGTGGAAGAGCACGACCCGGCGGAGGAGACGGACGCTGTGAGCGGGTAAATATTTTACCTCCCATCCCCTCGGTGCAGAAGTTGAACCTCTTCATCTGAATCTGGTTCTTCTTCTCTGCAGGTTTCTGTTGGCGGACGAACGCGAGCAGATCGGTCGTCTCTGTAAACGTCTGATTGACGGCGGAAGACTCGACTTCCTGAAGACGAAAGGATTCAACAGCAAACTGACTCGTTACGTAAACAGTCAGGTGACTCTGGAGAACGTCCTGCTGACCGCTGTCCCGTCAAACTGACTCAGAGACACAGACTACAGACCGACTACAGACCGCTGCCCCATCAAACTGAGACTTAGAGACACAGACTACAGACAGCTTACAGACCGCTGTCCCGTCAAACTGAGACTTAGAGAGACATACTACAGACATACTACAGACATACTACAGACCACAGACTGACTACAGACCGGCTACAGACTGACCATAGCCTAACTACCGACTGGCTATATACGGACTACAGACGGATTACAGACAGACTATTGGCTAACTACATACTGAGTATAGACTAACTACAGACAGGGTACAGATAGCCTAAATACATACTATAGACTAACTACATACTGAGTACAGACATACTACAGACATGGTACATATAGCCTACAGACAGGGTACAGATAGCCTATAGTATGTATGTAAGCTAACTACATACTGAGTACAGACTAACTACAGACATACTATAGACTAACTACATACTGAGTACAGACATACTATAGACTAACTACATACTGAGTACAGACATACTATAGACTAACTACATACTGAGTACAGACATACTACAGACATGCTACATATAGCCTACAGACAGGGTACAGATAGTCTAGTATGTCTGTAGGCTAACTACATACTGAGTACAGACTAACTACAGACAGACTAAAGACGATACAGAAATCACACAAACTCAACCTGAGTTTTTACAAAAGTATTTTTATTTGGAGTTAAAATGAAAATATCTGTTGAATGTTTTATTTTCTTGTATTAAAATGTTTTCACTTGTGTTCGGTCTGTCTGCTGATTTAAACATTTATTTAATAACTTCATACAGAACGTTTCAGTCAGTCGAAATAAATAAACAACCTCCTGTGTGGAATCTAAAAACAAAACATTTAGATTTCAGCCTCTACAAACAGAAATATGAATGTGAATCCATAAATATACGAACACGTCTTTGATGTGAATCTTTTCCTTCACTGGTTTTAAAACCTGCAGTCGAGTCTTATTCAGAGTTTGATGAGTCGTCGTTCGGCTCTGAAACAGAAACACGTCAGTTATCAGTTTCAATAAAAATCAATTTTAACATTTAATTCATTTTAATAAAATGTTTTCGTAAACAACCATGAGATGTATTTTTAAAATGAATTATTGTTATTATCATTAGTATTATTTTTCATGTTATAAACCGTTATTATTATTATTGTTCGTTAAATTGTTAATTTTTTAAGTTAAACTGGAGGTCTGGAGTTTGTATGCCATCCAGGTGCATTGTGGGAAATGTAGGATCCAATGTTTTTAATCTGTCTTTCACGATAACGACTAAATGACTCAATACAGTTTAACGATTTAAGAACCTTGAAGGGTGAAGTTAGAAATTAATGATTGTAAATAATTAACTTTTAACACTTTTATCAAAGAAACATGAAAGATAAACATCTGGATCAATTAGCTGCTCAATAAAGATGTAATTAAAGATTCTCAGAGGAAACTTTTGGTTTCTTTGTTTTGATGTTCGTTAGATTATATATTATATATATATATTAATATATATTATATATATAATATATATATATAGATGACACAAAGACCAGTGCTCATAAAGTGATACTAACGGTCGACTCGGTGCATGTTGAGCACAGCCGACGCTCTCTTTCTGGACTCCTGGATGTAAATCTGCATGAACTCTCGTCCAAACATCTCTCTGTCGTCCTCCTCGTCCTCGTCCTCCTGGTCCTGCTCGTCCTCCTCATCCTTCGTCTTCCTGCAGGACAGCCTCACATCCAGAGACAGAGGGTTGTCCCGGAAATTCACAAACCTGCTTCACCAGAAACACAAACATCTGCTGAGTCTGAGAGACGATTGATGGTTTTCACTGTGAAGGACAGGACACGTCTTTAATGCTACAAATATGAATATTATCTGGGTCTGTGTTTGAGGACGGACCTGAGGACAGACAGACAGACAGAAGTGAAGACAGACAGACAGACTGACCTGAGGACAGACAGACAGACTGACCTGAAGACAGAGAGACAGACAGACTGACCAGAAGACAGAGAGACAGACAGACTGACCTGACGACAGACTGACCTGAGGACAGACAGACTGACTGACCAGAAGACAGACAGATGACCTGAGGACAGACAGACAGACTGACCTATGGACAGACTGACCTAAAGCCAGACAGGTAAACAGACCTGAAGACAGACTGACCTGAGGCACAACAGACAGACTGAATGACCGGAAGACAGATAGACAGGCTGACCTGAGAACAGACAGACTGGCCTGAAGACAGACGGACTGACCTGAAGACAGACAGACTGACCTGAGGTTGGACATGTCCTCCATCAGTGGGGGGATGTCTGTGAGTCTGTTGCTGCTGAGGACCAGCGTGTCCAGACTCTTCATCCTGCTGATGTTATCTGGAAGTTTCTCCAGTTGGTTCCTCTGCAGCCACAGAGTGTGCAGCGTCTCCATCCTGAGGACAAACAAAGCTCAGTGTTCATTGGCTGATGGCAGAAGGGGGCGGGGCATCAGATAATTCTTTCCCCCACCTGTGTATGTCTTCAGGTAAGTGCTGCAGTCCGTTTCCTCCCATGTCGAGCCACTGGAGCGCCGGCAGTCCGACCACGCAGTCCGGCATGCAGGTGAAGTCGTTCATGGACAAGTCCAGGTGCTGCAGCTTCTTCAGGTTCCTGAACTGTGGTTGAGAGAACAGACCTCAGATTAGCTGGATCATAATGGGTTCATGAATACAGGTCTACAGGACCTGGTTCTGAATGAGGTAGTGGGTGGTACCTGGTCTGGTAGCTGGTTCAGGTCCCGGTTCATGGCCAGCTCCAGTCTCTCCAGACTCTCACAGCTGCTCAGTTCTTCAGGAACAAACTGGATTCTGTTGTAGCTCAGCAGGAGCTCTCTGAGCTGAGTCAGCTTCCCTGAGACCAGAACCAGATCAAAAGAGTTCACAGAGACAGAACTGTACTACAGGACAGGAAACAGGTCTACAATCCTCAAATCTGTGTAAGAATGGAATAATGTTGATCTTTAATAGAAGTGGGAGACGTACTGACCGATCTCTTTGGGGATCTCTGTGACCCCGTTGCGGGACAGATCTAGAACTAAAAGATTCTGGAAGCTGTTGATGAAGTGAGGGATCTTCTGCAGTCCGGTCCGGTGGATGTGCCACTCATGGACCTGACTGAGCTGGACCAGACAGCCCGGCAACGTCTGGAGGAAGGAGAGAAAAATGAAGATATGACCACGACGTAACATCAGGTCCACGTTGCACAGAGTCCACTTCACCTGTGGGGAACGTTACCTTCCACTCCTCCTGTTCGATCCGGAGAATGAGCCGTCCGTCTTCTGTCTGCAGCTTCTGTTTCAGCCGAGCCAGAACCGCCCGGTCCTCCCACACCCCAACACTCAGTCTGAACCAGGACGTGAACCATATGAGACAGGACAGACCACAAAGACCAGGACTCAGTCTGAACCAGGACATGAACCACATGAGACATGAACCACATGAGACATGACAGACCAGGACTCAGACTGAACCAGAAAACAACATGTAAACCACATCAGAAAGCTTTCGAGCTGCTCACTCTAAATTCAGCAGAGGGGCGTTTACTGACCTGTTTCTATATCAGAGAACTAAACACTGGTGTCAAACACATTCAGAGACACACTGACTTCAGACCAGGGAACAGGAAGTGAAATAACGCTGACTCATGTCTGGTTTTAGGACTCATTCCTGCACAACTCTATAATGTACATTCATGTTTTGTCATTCATTATTATACAACACCATCTATATTTAATGCAGCACTTCTGATCAAAACTATGACAGATTAGAAAGGTCACTCAGTCCAGTACAGACCTCCACCAGGCGAGTCTGCTTCACCCGCCGCTGTGAGACTGAATGAATAAAACCCATAAAACACACTTCATTAAAGCTCAGAGACGAGCTGCGATGTACTCAGCATTTGATGTACTGGAAGTTCAGTTAGAAGTTAGCCGTTAGCTGTTAGCTGTTAGCTGTTAGCCAAACACACCGTCCAAAACAATAAAAGTGAGCTGCAGGGCAGCGGCCGAGAGGCAGCAGTGTGTGTTCAGGTAGTAACATTAGCGTTTAGCGGTTAGCCAAACACACTGTGGGCTCAGACTAGTGTCTGGGAGTCGGTGACGCACTCAGCTGAGTTAACACTAGCAGTGAGGAGTCAGCAGAATAAAACAGGTGATAAATGGTGTTTTTAGATGCAGTTTACTGCAGCAGTATGAGAGATTAGTGGACAGACACAGAGGTGATAATAGTACTACTACTACTAATAATAATAATAATGTGCAGCCATGATAAACTAAAGGGCTGCTATTGGCTCAACAAGCCACCAGCTTCATCTGAACACACAGAAGTCTGACCTGCCGGTGGCCCCGCCCCTCGTCTTCTTTCTCTTCTGCTCATCTTTCTCCTCCTGGACCCTCCTGATCCTCGTCTCCCACAGAGCTTTGATGGAGCTCACGGAGCTAACCACGCCCACCATGATGACCACTTCCTGTCGGCCGCGTGATGTCACAACGCACAGGTGTACAGGTAGGATGACCACTTCCTCCCTCTGAGTGTCCTGTTGGTTCGTTGAAAAGAAAAGACTTTAAACACAAACATATAATTTCACATAATGTAGTCAGTTCTAAGTTAATACATTATTTGATATTAGTATTACGTAACCTAGAAAAATATTATTTAGTATATTTATTAGTTGTAGTCTCTGTGTAGTTGTAGTTGCAGTACAGTTGTAGTCTTTGTGTAGTACAGTACAGTTGTGTTCCTTGTGTAGTACAGTTGTAGTACAGTTGTGGTCTCTGTGTAGTTGTAGTTGTAGTACAGTTGTGTTCCTTGTGTAGTACAGTTATGATCTCTGTGTACTAGAGTTGTGGTACAGTTGTAGTCTCTGTGTAGTTGTAGTTGTAGTACAGTTGTAGTACAGTTGTAGTTCAGTTGTAGTTCAGTTGTAGTACAGTTGTAGTCTCTGTGTAGTTGTAGTTGTAGTACAGTTGTAGTACAGTTGTAGTCTCTGTGTAGTTGTAGTTGTAGTACAGTTTTAGTACAGTTGTAGTTCAGTTGTAGTACAGTTGTATTCTCTGTGTAGTTGTAGTTGTAGTACAGTTGTAGTACAGTTGTAGTTCAGTTGTAGTACAGTTGTATTCTCTGTGTAGTTGTAGTTGTAGTACAGTTGTAGTACAGTTGTAGTTCAGTTGTAGTACAGTTGTAGTTCAGTTGTAGTACAGTTGTAGTATGGTTGTAGTACAGTTATAGTCTCTGTGTAGTACAGTTGTAGTCTCTGTGTAGTACAGTTGTAGTACAGTTGTAGTCTCTGTGTAGTACAGTTGTAGTACAGTTGTAGTCTCTGTGTAGTTGTAGTTGTAGTACAGTTGTAGTTCAGTTGTAGTACAGTTGTAGTTCAGTTGTAGTACAGTTGTAGTATGGTTGTAGTACAGTTATAGTCTCTGTGTAGTACAGTTGTAGTCTCTGTGTAGTACAGTTGTAGTACAGTTGTAGTACAGTTGTAGTTCAGTTGTAGTTCAGTTGTAGTGCAGTTGTAGTTCTGTTGTAGTACAGTTGTAGTTCAGTTGTAGTACAGTTGTAGTTCAGTCGTAGTACAGTTGTAGTACAGTTGTAGTTCAGTTGAAGTACAGTTGTAGTCTCTGTGTAGTACAGTTGTAGTACAGTTGTAGTTCAGTTGTAGTACAGTTGTAGTTCAGTTGAAGTACAGTTGTAGTCTCTGTGTAGTACAGTTGTAGTACAGTTGTAGTTCAGTCATAGTACAGTTGTAGTACAGTTGTGGTAAACAGTAGTATGTTGGAGGTATTGTGTCAGTCCTCACCTTGTGTGAGCGCAGCAGCCGTCCTCCATGCTGCGTCTCTTCAGCTGAAATCTGACCTCAGATCTGCTGGATAATTTTAGCCTCCAGGTCACATGACCCCTCTGACACAATGATAGGGTCACATGAGGGGGGAGGGGGGGGGGGGGGGTTCGGTTCATGTTGATTTTTCATCTTTGTTTTATTAATAAATTAAGTTTTAAATTACCGCATCACATATAAACTATGCTTCACATATGAATCATTTCTGATTAACATTTAAATTAAAACCTCATAAATCATTTATTGATCTGTTGGAATTCATCTGCAGAACACAGCTTCAATAGTTATTAATAATCTTCTGAAACTGTGCATAGATCACCAACTACAATCTTAGTTTTCATACAGTGTTAACTGACGACTGATAAAGTCGTTGCAGTGAACACATCGTCATGAATTCATTGATGTGTATTACAGAGGGACAGATGCTGTACACAGACTGAATAAAGCTCTCTGATGAACTCAGAGCTCACTGGAGTCACACTGTGACTGTCACACTCTCCAGTCACCTCACCTTCACCTTCACCTTCATCACCTGAACATAAGGATTGTGTAAGTTATCAAAGTGTGGACATGAAGCAGTAACAGTCTCCATATCCTCACTATGAGTCATAATCATAATGCAGGACCAGTTCACCAGAGAGAACTTAAAGTAATAACTAGTGTTCACCTCTCATACTTCCTTTGTTAAATGATCTCCAGGGTGGAGGATCCACTGATTGTCTCCATCACTGTGGAAGCATCAGTGTGATTCCTGTAAACATGTAAATACTACAGTGACACTCGTTATGTGTGACGCTGCACGATGGAAGCTCTGGAACTGTTAGGACCACATGAGTAGAAGAAAGGAGGGAACTAGTGTTCAGGGACCACCTCACCCACAAGAAGCTTCATTTAAAACTCCTTTTCTTGGTCCTCCTCTTGGTCCCTGATTCACTGTAAAGACTCATTGATCAGCAGCTCATTTATATACATCAACGTTCATAAGGTGCTTTGCTTTCACCATTGATGGTTGAATGTGGGCGTGTAGAGGGAGGGGTGTGAGGCTGAACCAGCTGCTCACATTTACAGCTGGAGTTGAGATTTAAAACAGGAAGTAGCTCACTAACAGGAGAACACAAGGTTTTATGAATCACAATATGTTTCATGTGCGTTTCCTCATTTCAACGTAAACAAACATTCAGTGAGGATCCTACACTCTGGTTCATAAATGAGACCTCTGGTCTTCATCGAGCGTCTCCTCACCTGCAGCTCATCCTCTCATTAGTCCCTCAGTATTGTTACAAGTCTACTTTCACTCGGTCCTTGTCACATTCACTTGTATGTTTCTGTCAAACTCTCCAGTGTTTCCTAGTCCGTGTTCTCTGATCTGCCTGTTCTGACCCTGCTTGTCTGCTTCTTGGACTTTGGATTTTCTACCTGAACCTTTTCACATTTGGTATCCTGAGTGACAGATCTCCTGGTTTGGATCTCGCCCGACCTGATAAGTAAAGCTGCTGCAGCAAAGACTCGGGGAAGAAACAAAGTCAGTAATGTGCATTTATGGTATCGGTAATAGGGTTAATAATGTTAATAATAAAACTGGTAATAGGTGTCAGCAGGGCCATGGCGGGTGGAAGGACCAGGGTCCAGATAAAACTATGATCCACGGAACCTGTGAGGAGAGAAAGCACAAAGACTCCAGGGAAGAAGCAAAGTTAGAAACGAACATTAATGGGACATCAGTTCATACAGAAAGAGATGAAGAAGAGGAGAGAGGGACTCAGTGTATCCTAGGAAGTCCCCCGGTAGTCTAAGCCTATAGCAGCTTATCTAGGGGCTGGTCCAAGGCCAACCTGAGCCGGGCCTAACTATAAACCTGAGCCAGGCCTAACTATAAATCTGAGCCAGGCCTAACTATAAATCTGAGCCAGGCCTAACTATAAACCTGAGCCAGGCCTAACTATAAACCTGAGCCAGGCCTAACTATAAACCTGTGCCAGGCCTAACTATAAATCTGAGCCAGGCCTAACTATAAATCTGAGCCAGGCCTAACTATAAACCTGAGCCAGGCCTAACTATAAATCTGAGCCAGGCCTAACTATAAACCTGAGCCAGGCCTAACTATAAACCTGAGCCAGCCCTAACTATAAACCTGAGCCAGGCCAAACTATAAGCACTATCAAAAAGGAAAGTCTTGAGCCTACTCTTAAATGTGGTGAGTGTGTTTTCCCCCCGGACTGAAACGGGAAGTTTGTTCCACAGAAGAGGATCTTGATAACTGAAGTTTCTGGCTCCCATCCTACTTTTTAAGACTCTAGGAACCACAAGTAACCCTGAATGTAGGGAGTACAGCTCTCTAGTAGGGTAATATGGTACTATAAGCTCTTTAAGATATGATGGTGCTCTCTAGTAGGGTAATATGGTACTGTAAGCTCTTTAAGATATGATGGTGCTCTCTAGTAGGGTAATATGGTACTATAAGCTCTTTAAGATATGATGGTGCTCTCTAGTAGGGTAATATGGTACTGTAAGCTCTTTAAGATATGATGGTGCTCTCTAGTAGGGTAATATGGTACTGTAAGCTCTTTAAGATATGATGGTGCTCTCTAGTAGGGTAATATGGTACTGTAAGCTCTTTAAGATATGATGGTGCTCTCTAGTAGGGTAATATGGTACTATAAGCTCTTTAAGATATGATGGTGTCTGACCAGTTTGGGCTTTGTAGGTGAGTAAAAGGATTTTCTATTCTAGATTTTACAGGGAGTCAGTGCAGAAACTAATAGAGGAGAGATGCTATATGTGATATATGGGATTAGTATGATTATTTTTTCTAATTTTGGGTTTGAACTTGTTTGTTATGAACCTGTGTTCTATGGACCAATACAAATTAATTTCCACAGATAAAAAATAAAATTTAAATACTGTAAAATTAAGAGAAAATTACCATAACTGGTCATCAGCGTCCAACACAGTGGAAGCAGTGGAAGCAGTGGAACCAGTGAAAGCTGTGGAATGCAGTGTCTCTGCAGCTTTGAGGATCCTCTGCTTCAGAAGCCTGTTCTCATCAAATGACAGATGAAGACATGAACATGTCTGTCACGTTGCATTCAAAATGCCTCTCATGCTTTGTCTCTCCTGACTGCAATGTGAAAGCCTAACATTCGTTCTGATACTGAGACTTTAGTGACCCTGATAACTACTGACCTTCTCAAATCTTCCTCAGAGTATACTTCATCAGAAGATTGTATTTGAGCAGCTATGATCGTCTGAATAATTATGATTTATTAGATAAACTCCAACCATAGCTCTGAAACCGCTTCATCTAAGGTCGTAGATGAGAAATAAGTGATACGACAGCAGCTAGTGTTTGAAGCGATGCTGACTTCACTGATATGTGGATCCTGTCGTCTGTCACTTTAACTGACAGGATTCATGTTTGTTCCACCAGAGGGATCCAGATCCTCCTCCATGAGGAGCAGCACTTTGTCTTTGGATCATCTGAGAGTTTTTGTCGCTTTTCTTCTCACCATCTCTTCTACTATTCTCCTTTGCTCTCATCAGCTGTTCTCTTTGTTTCTTCCACCAATCAGCTTCCAGCTCCCCTCATGTCTGATGTGTGTATATATTATTTATATATATTATTTATATATGTTATTTATATATATTATTTATGTATGTTATTTATATATTATTTATATATATTATTTATATATGTTATTTATATATATTATTTATATATATTATTTATATATGTTATTTATATATATTATTTATATATATAATTTATATGTATATAATTTATATATGTTATTTATATATATATATATTATTTATATATATTATTTATATATATATTATTTATATATGTTATTTATATATATTATTTATATATATTATTTGTATATATTATTTATATATGTTATTTATATATATTATTTATATATATATTATTTATATATGTTATTTATATATATATTGTTTATATATATTATTTATATATATTGTTTATATATATTATTTATATATGTTATTTATATATATATTGTTTATATATATTATTTATATATATTATTTATATATATTGTTTATATATATTATTTATATATATTGTTTATATATATTATTTATATATATTGTTTATATATTATTTATATATATTGTTTATATATGTACATATATACATGTGTCTTATTGTCTCAATGGTTTCTTTTCTGTTGCTTTTCACTTCTTCTTTTTCTCTTTGGACTTTTGTCTCCTGTTTGTTTGTTTCCTGTTTGGACTCTTTTCTTTATTGAAGTATTGTCTTTGAGTCGAGCTGCCTGGTGTGTTAAAACCTGGCTCAAAGGCTGCAACATCAGGGAGACAAGACGAGTTAAAAGTAATAAATGGAACAAATAACCAAAGTAAACAAACAAGACAAAGAAGCTGCTGTGTCGTCCAAACAAGGAGACAGAGAAGGAGACCAGACATGATGTCAGATGGTGCTTCTTGATAGATGATACTTCTAGCAGTGGAAGGGAGGGGACACACACACACACACACACACACACACACACACACACACACACACACACACACACACACACACACACACACACACACACACACACACACACACACACACACACACACACACACACACACACACACACACACACACACGTCAGAGCAGCAGCAGGAAGATGCTGTGGGTTAAACTTTAACACGTATCATATAAAGTCCTATAAACATGATGCAGCTGATCTTTGAACTGAGTGCTGCAGCTTCACACTGGTTTATTACAGTTTTTCTTGATTGCTTTGATGCAGCAGTCAACTCAAACTTCACATTTTCAAAACAGTTAACACACAGGCCGAAACAGTGGCACTCATGGTCGAAATGACACATTTTGTTTGCAAAAGGCTCTAACCGTGCCAAAACATTTAAAATATGCAACAAAAGCAAATTTTGCCTTCAAACAACACAACTTGCAAACAAGTGTATGAGCTCTTCCAATCAACCATTACACAGTGGACAACAAAATACAAAATACAGCACTCAGTGCGAATCAGTGCACCATTGCTTGTCATTGTAGCCAATTACTGTACGTAGCTTTCATGCCAGTGCCATTTGTTGTCAAATTTGCCTTCTTGCAAAGAATTGGATCCAGAATCAGAAATGCTTTGATGCAAATTTTATTGATTCCATTGATTCTTTTTTTCAAACTGTGGCTGAAAACTGAAATACTTTAAATATTACACAAAATACATGTAAACCAAAATAAAATCTATTACAGTAAAGAATAAGAAATACCCACGATTGATACTCAGTCTCTTCTGTCTTGACGATGGGGCCACATGGCCTCATCCACATCACATTCAATATCCTCTCTTGCAATGCACCGAGGGAAAAATCTTCTTGCATGCCTTATCCAACCTTGACATTCCTCTGCACCTATTTCTTGGGCAGCAGCAGTCATTGCATTCAGCAAGGGCATCTGCTCACAGGGACGGTGATCATAAACCTTCCACCTCCAAGCACTGAAGAACTCCTCTATGGGATTCAAAAATGGGGAATATGCTGGAAGGAACTGCATCATCATTCGAGGGTGTACTGCAAACCACTCATTGACAAGGCGAGAGTGGTGGAACGCCACATTGTCCCAGATAATGACGAAGAGTGGCATGCCAGGCCTCAACAGCCCTCTCTCCTCAGGTGGGATCAGCCTGTCATGAAGTGCATTCAGGAATATTATGAGGCGCTTGGTGTTGTATGGGCTAATAGTGGGGATATGGCATAGGACACCATCATTGGAGATGGCAGCACACATGGTTATGTTGGCACCCCTCTGTCCTGGAACTGCGATAGTGGCCCTGTACCCAATGAGGTTCCTTCCACGTCTCCTCACTTTACAGAGATTGAAGCCGGCTTCATCAACATAAATGAAGACATGATGTGGCCCCTCAGCTTCAAGCTCCATTATTCTCTAAGTAAAAAAAGGCAAAATGACAATGAAAAGTGACTCCAGTTGACTCTAACTGCATGATATGACAAGGCATTACAGTATGCTGTAGTAATGTTTCCTTACCTCCACATATTGGCATCTGGCCTCCTTCACAACGTCAGAGTTCCTTTGAAATGGAACTGTATAGAGCTGCTTCATGGCCATATGGTTCCTTCTTAGGATGCGGTCAATGGTGGTCACACTCACATTGTTGATGTTCCTAAACATGCCCTGATCTGCGATCACTGCTGCCCTGATTTCAAGCAGCCTTATGGCATTGTTTGCCACAACCATGTTCACAACAGCTGCCTCCTGCTCAGCACTAAAAGTTCTCCCTCTACCACCAGAGAATGGTAGCCTTTGGATTCTACAAAGAATACATGTAATGGGAGTGAGGAAACAATTACATAAAGTATATCACTGAGGATATTTCTGTATATACTGTACAGCAACATTACCTGTTTTCCTGTCGAAAAATTCTGACAATGGATGCAACAGTGTTTCTGTTTAGCACAGGTTGGACTCTTTGTCCAGCCTCTCTCAGTGAAAGACCATGATTGATAACGTGATCAATAACAGTTGCCTGAATTTCATCAGAAACCTGAGCCCTTCCAACTATACCTCCACCTCGCACTCGGACTCCTCTTCCTCGGACCCCTCTACCTCTTACTCTCACGCTCATCTGCCTTAGACCTCTTCCATCCATGTTGGCAAAGAACAACCCAGACGCTGCACCTTTTAAGGCCTGCAGACTGATTGCTAATTGAAGATTTGTGTGAAGGAGTGTCAAACAGGTGCTTCAGTGATTTCATACTGATGTAGGTAGTTTCTAATAGTTAGGAACAGATGGTTTCTTTTTGGTTACCATAGCTAAAACAATGGAGTTTGGACTGCTTGGATGACATCCGCGTTAACTGTTCTGCAAAAGGGTGGGGAAAATGTGTCAATCCAATGAGAAAGGGTTAACACATTTGCAAGAGGTGTCTTGTGCTCTGCTGAGACAGTGACGATGAAAACCGAGTGGATCCCAGTTTCTTTAAGCAGGTCAAAGCAATCAAGAAAAACTGTAAAGTGTTGGAGTGTGACAGCAGCCTGAAGACACTGAGGACTGATGAAGAAGAAGAAGAGGATTTCATCATCGTCACAATCGCATCAACACAAAACTCTTGTTCCACACAGACCCGGTCCAGAGAGTTGAAGTCCATGAGGAGAAACTGAGTAAGTGGAACTTGAATTGATGACAAGCGAGCTGCTCTTTGTTGGTTCGTGTGTTGACCTCCTGTCTTTGATCATGAGTCCACAGCACAGCGTTGATCTGACAACAGATCCTTGAAGCTACAGCTGGCTGTCTTTAAAGTCTACATGCAGAAACAGATCTGATTTCCTGATGAGACACAAATCAAACAAGACTGAAGACTAACGATGAACCCGTCTGTCTGTCTTCATCAGGTGGCTGCAGCTGATCAGCAACATGAAAAGGTATCACACTCAACACTTCTCATGACATTTGATCCTGTTTTACCTTCAACATCTTCATTCTTACTAACGTGATGTTTACTGTTTCTCTGCTCTTTCTCTTCAACATTGACTCATAATAAACCTATAAATCTATAAAACACATGCAGTCGTTAGACTGAGTTCTAATGCTGACTAAAGTCTGGACTTTGATACTTCAGGTGTTTTATGAAGCTCATATTTCATGTTTATTGAGGCCTCTGTTGGTCAAAGTGCTCTCATAGATCAAAGGTCCATTTATACTGTTAATTAATAACTTCATGAAGTCAATGACAATGTGTTATTATGTTGAACTGATCAGTCTATGAAGTCAGAACCAATGTATGCAGAGAAGTCTGTGGACTAGTTGCAGAGTTAATTCACCAATTCATTAATAATGTTTTTACTGCTGTCATCATTAATAATATTAATTACTTTTCATTGTTATTAACCTCTTTGGGTATTTCTACGACTCCCAATGTAAACATTCAGGGTTTCCATGTAATTACTTTCTGCTTAATTCCAAAAATATTTTATTATATATATAATAAAATATATATATATAATAATATATATATAACATAATAAATATATATATATATTATGTTATATATATGTATATATATATATTTTATTATATATATATAATAAAATATATATATAACATAATATATATATATATAATGTATGTGACCAGGATCCATCAGAGACCACACTGCCCTGGACCTGGACCTGAACCCAGCTGTGTGTCCATGAAGAGTGACCGGTCTAAAGATCTTCCTTTACACTTCAAAGATGGACGCCACTCTGTTGATCAAAGGTGAGGATTTCAAACTGAGTGATGAAGATGATGATGATGTCAGAAGGACACTCAGGTAAAACTCTTTTACACCACATGGTTCCTCTCTTCATCCTGATTGGACAGCATTACTCTTCAACCATCATGGTCACCTCACTGCATCACTTCCTGTCTTTGCTGCACTGAATACAGCTTCAACATCAACACTGAAACATTTCTACATGAAACATTGATTTAATGCTAAATGTCTCTAAAACTACCAGAATACAAATACACTGAGTACATTATGTTTATTACATCATTGAATGTATCTGGTGTTTCTATCAGGAGGAAGCTGGAACAACCTGGACCAGAACCTGGACCCAGCTGTGTGTCCATGAAGAGTGACCGGTCTATGGTTGTCCTATAGTCTTCAAAGAAGAACGCCACTCATTTTATGAAAGGTGAGGATTTAAACTGATGAAGATGATGAAGATGATGTGTTTCTATCAGACTCTCTGTTGTCAGATCTCCAGGTTTTAAACCTTTACTGACTCAGATGAAGTTCTCTGAGCACCAACACTCTTCTTCATTGAAACACAGTCACACTGGGAGCTGCCCAGTACAACCAGTCTGACACTGAGATGCTCCACTGGAGCAGCTGGAGGTTCTGGGTGCCTTGCTCCAGGGCACTTCAGCAGTGTCCAGTGAGGGAGGGAGAGCTCCATGGAGGGCTTGGTGAGACCTGTTGGGACTAAAGCAAACTGACTGGTGAAGAAGACAGTGAGCTGAAAGACTGAGCTGTTGATTCTCAGTGGGATCAGCAGGACTAGTAAACCTTCACCACTACAGGGACTCACCTGATCCACATCCAGATATCACTTCATGGACCTTTACCTTGTGTTGGTCTCTGAGTGGACAGACACGATATGAGCTAATTCTTCATGATTCCTCCACAGAGAGGACCAGGAGAGCTCAGAGGTTCCCAGAGGTCAGTCTGCCCAGCAGCATCAAACACTGGACTCCATATTTATGGTCTGTACATGTACAACTACTGTTACATCTATTCTGTTCACAATCATCTCCATGCTGCACTTTGTAGACCAGTGGATCGTCAGTCTGTCCAACATGGATCTGGTGTTTGGTTCCATGGTTTTAGTTTGTGTCATTCATAGAATGTTCTGTTCCAGCTGCTGGAGGAGAACATCGTCACTTTTGTGAAGAACGAGCTGAAGAAGATCCAGCAGGTTGTGAGTTCAGATTACCCAGAATGCTTAGAGAGTCGGAGGGAGGATGAGGAGGTGCTGGACGGTGAGGATGAAGAGCAGAGGAGGAGCAGCAGAGAGGCATTTGTGAAGATCACACTGCACTTCCTGAGGAGAATGAAGCAGGAGGAGCTGGCTGACTGTCTGCAGAGCAGTAAGAGGATTTCTCTAAAGATTTAATATGCTGGATAAATGTGACGTTTACTAATGTCTCAAGAGATGGACCAACATATATTCATAGACTCATTCTTTGAGGACATGACATGTTGAAATCTATTCTTTGACTCATTGATCTTCTTTGTTGTGGGTTCATTCAGGACTTCTTGCTGCAGTTTGTCAGCGTGAACTCAAATCTAACCTGAAGAAGAAGTTCCAGTGTGTGTTTGAGGGGATCGCTAAAGCAGGAAACCCAACCCTTCTGAATCAGATCTACACAGAGCTCTACATCACAGAGGGAGGGACTGCAGAGGTCAATGATGAACATGAGGTCAGACACATTGAAGCAGCATCCAGGAAACCACACAGACCAGAAACAACCATCAGACAAGAAGACCTCTTTAAAGCGCTCACCTGGAAGACAGGAACCAATCAGAACAGTGATGACAAAGGGAGTGGCTGGCATTGAGAAAACAGTCTTAACACAGAAGTTCACTCTGGACTGGGCTGAAGACAAAGACCACCAGGACATACAGTTCACATTTCCATTCACTTTCAGGGAGCTGAATGTGCTGAAAGAGAAGAAGTACAGCTTGGTGGAACTTGTTCATCACTTCTTCAGTGAAACCAAAGAAGCAGGAATCTGCAGGTTTGAAGAGTTCCTGGTTCTGTTCATCTTTGACGGTCTGGATGAGTGTCGACTTCCTCTGGACTTCCACCACAATGAGGTCCTGACTGATGTTACAGAGTCCACCTCAGTGGATGTGCTGCTGACAAACCTCTTCAGGGGGAAACTGCTTCCCTCTGCTCGCCTCTGGATAACCACACGACCTGCAGCAGCCAATCAGATCCCTCCTGAGTGTGTTGGCATGGTGACAGAGGTCAGAGGGTTCACTGACTCACAGAAGGAGGAGTACTTCAGGAAGAGATTCAGAGATGAGGAGCAGGCCAGCAGGATCATCTCCCATATCAAGACCTCACAAAGCCTCCACATCATGTGCCACATCCCAGTCTTCTGCTGGATCACTGCTACAGTTCTGGAGGATGTGACGAAGACCAGAGAGGGAGGAGAGCTGCCCAAGACCATGACTGAGATGTACATCCACTTCCTGGTGGTTCAGTCCAAACTGAAGAAGGTCAAGTATGATGGAGGAGCTGAGACAGATCCACACTGGAGTCCAGAGAGCAGGAAGATGACTGAGTCTCTGGGAAAACTGGCTTTTGATCAGCTGCAGAAAGGAAACCTGATCTTCTATGAATCCGACCTGACGGAGTGTGGCATCGATATCAGAGCAGCCTCAGTGTACTCAGGAGTGTTCACACAGATCTTTAGAGAGGAGAGAGGACTGTACCAGGACAAGGTGTTCTGCTTCGTCCATCTGAGTGTTCAGGAGTTTCTGGCTGCTCTTCATGTCCATCTGACCTTCATCAACTCTGGAGTCAATCTGCTGTCAGAAGAACAAACAACCTCCCGGTTGTCTAAAGTCTTTAGAGACAAACCAAAACGTCTCTACCAGAGTGCTGTGGACAAGGCCTTACAGAGTCCAAATGGACACCTGGACTTGTTCCTCCGCTTTCTCCTGGGTCTTTCACTGGAGACCAATCAGACTCTCCTACGAGGTCTGCTGACACAGACACGAAGTAGCTCACAGACCAATAAGAAAACAGTCCAGTACATCAAGAAGAAGATAAGTGAGAATGTGTCTCCAGAGAAAAGCATCAATCTTTTCCACTGTCTGAATGAACTGAATGATCATTCTCTAGTGGAGGAGATCCAACAGTCCCTGAGTTCAGGACGTCTCTCCACAGATAAACTGTCTCCTGCTCAGTGGTCAGCTCTGGTCTTCATCTTACTGTCATCAGAAAAATATCTGGACGTGTTTGACCTGAAGAAATACTCTGCTTCAGAGGAGGCTCTTCTGAGGCTGCTGCTAGTGGTCAAAGCCTCCAACAAAGCTCTGTAAGTACAGAGAGAGTTAGATTCATATTTCATAACTTAAATACGCTGCTAAATGTTCTACTTATTGTTCATTATTTCTTGATCCATGTCTCTTCAGACTGAGTGACTGTAACCTCTCAGAGAGAAGCTGTGAAGCTCTGTCCTCAGTTCTCAGCTCCCAGTCCTCTAGTCTGAGAGAGATGGACCTGAGTAACAACGACCTGCAGGATTCAGGAGTGAAGCTGCTGTCTGCTGGACTGGATAGTCCACACTGTAAACTTGAAACTCTCAGGTTAGCTGAAGTTATTTTGTCTTCAATGATTTAAATGTGTCTCTAAACTATCAGCTCCATGCAGTGTGAAGAGCCTCTCTCTTTTTGAATCTTTGAATTTGTTCATCAGGATTTCAGATCTTTTTCACCAGGAAATTAACCAGAACTCTGGAACCAGAGGAACTCATCTCAGAGACTAAACTAGGGTCCAAAAGTCCTTTTTGTGAATTTCTGTTTGTGTTTCCATCACATCATAAGAACCTTGTAGAACAGACACATTTGAAAACAGTTTTCATTCACAATAAAATATCACAGGGTCATCCTGTAGTTCCTCTTATTAATGCTTTGTGATCTTGTGTTTGATATAATTAATGAATGAACAGAAGAAAAGCAGAAGTGGAAAAGAGACTGAAAACTTGAAAGTCTGTTTCTACAATCTGCTGAGAGTTTGATGGTTGTTGATTTCTGCTTTAGAACGTAACCGACATGAAATCAGAATATGAAGTTGAATTTCTTTTTTTTCTCTCTCTCTCTCTCTCTCTCTCTCTCTCTCTCTCTCTTGTCCACTGTGCTTGTTTACAGCTGCTTTTTCTTTGCCTTTCTGTTTTCTAGAACAAGTCAGGAAGACGATATTGATACCACAGTACTTCCTGTAAACAGTAGAGAATACTGAACTGCTTTTTTTCTCTTTAGAATAGAACAGCAAGAATTGTATCCACTTTCACTGAACAAATGATCTTTGTTCCTTCTGATTGTACTTCAGTCCAGACTCATTATCAAAGAGGATTTAATTTCTTTATTTATTAAATGTTATTTTTCTTCTTGTTGATTGTTGTCTCTTCAGACTGAGTGGCTGTAACCTCTCAGAGAGAAGCTGTGAAGCTCTGTCCTCAGTTCTCAGCTCCCAGTCCTCTAGTCTGAGAGAGCTGGACCTGAGTAACAACGACCTGCAGGATTCAGGAGTGAAGCTGCTGTCTGCTGGACTGGATAATCCACACTGGAAACTGGAAACTCTCAGGTCAGCTGAAGTTAGTTTGTCTTCAATGATTTAAATGTGTCTCTAAACTATCAGTTCCATGCAGTGTAAACAGCCTCTCTCTTTTTCTGAATCTTTGAATTTGTTCATCAGGATTTCAGATTTCATGAACCTCTTTTTCACCAGGAAATTAACCAGAACTCTGGAACTAATCTCAGAGACTAAACTAGGGTCCAAAAGTCCTTTTTGTGAATTCCATTTTATCGTAAGACCCTTGCAGACAAATTTGATCCACAGTGGATTAAATAATGATGGTGGTGTTTGAAACACAATTTTCATTTACAATGAAGGAGAGAAAAAGTTATCTTTCTCTCGTATCAATCAATACATTGATGTTTTTATGCTCTTCATCTGCCACCAGTGTGTGTTTCCCTTTAGTCTAGACATCATTGTGAAAAGACAAACAGACAAAGAAACATTCTGTTTAAACCGTCTTGATGAATCATTACAATAGGAATGTTTTTCCTGTCCACAGCTCATACAGAAAAGCTGTATCGCAGTCTGTTTGTGTGTGTGCTTGGGGTTCTCAGTCTGCCTGAGGGGAGGATGGGGAAGAGGTGGTGTCCGGGGTGTGAGGGATCTTGCATTATGTTCGTGGCCCATGTGAGGAGACAGCCTGAGTGGATGTCGCTCAGGTTTGGTAGGGGGGAGCCGATGATCCTCTCAGCCGTCTTGACAACCCTGGAGTACCACGCAGTGCAGCAGTATGTCAGTATGCTCTCAATGGTGCTGCGGTAGAAGTTGACCCTGAGTTTCTGAGGTAGCCTGTAGGCGGTGTTCAGGCTCCAGGTCAGGTCCTCAGCTATGTGCACCCCAGGAACTTAAAACCAGCAACCCTCTCCACCTCCTCCCCGTTAATACACAGTCCGCTATGGTGTGTTTTTTTTGGTTTTCCTGAAGTCAATTATTATTTCTTTTGTTTTCTTTGTATTGAGGATGAGGTCGTTGTCCTTGCACCAGGCGGACAGGGTCTGGGCCTCATCCCTGTAGATTGTTTCGTTATTGTTTGATATGAGTCCCACTATGGTAGTGTCATCTGCAAATTTAATGAGAGTGTTGGAGTTGTGAGAGGGAGTGCAGTCGTGTGTGAAGAGTGAGTAGAGGGCTGGACTGAGAACGCAGCCCTGGGGGACGCCGGTGTTGACAATGATGGTGGAGGAGGTGTGGTGGCCGATCCTGACATGTTGGGGTCTGTTGGTGAGAAAGTCTTTAATCCACTGACAGAGAAGGGCTCCCAGTCCCAATGCTTGCAGTTTGTTGATGACTTTGTTTGGATTGATGGAGTTAAATGCAGAGCTGTAGTCACCTGTAGTGCCATGGAGACGGCGTCGTCTGTGGCTCTATTGGACCTGTATGCAAACTGGTGTTGGTCGAGGTCAGGAGGAATGCAGGCTTTAATATGAGACAGTACCAGTCTCTCAAAGCACTTCATGATCACTGGCGTGAGAGCAACAGGCCAGTAATCATTCAGGTTAGTGATGGCTGAAGTTTTGGGTACAGGAATTATGGTGGCAGGTTTCAGACAGGTGGGGACCGTGGCTTGTTGTCGTGACGGGTTGAAAATGTGTGAGAATACTGCGGCGAGCTGTTCAGCGCATACCTTCAGCACTCGTCCTGTAACACCATCAGGCCCGGCTGCTTTAGTGCCGGTGATATTGTGTAGTGCTCTCTGTACCTGGTAGGTCTGGAGAGGGAGTGGCTGGTCGCTCTCTGGAGAGGCGGTGTTTGCATCGGGAGCTGGTCCCCTGTTGGAGCTGGAGCTGTCCTCAAAGCGGGCAAAGAATGTGTTTAGCTGATCTGGGAGGGAGGGGTCAGTTGAGGTTGGGTTGCTGTTGCTCTGTTTGTAGTCAGTGATATTCCTTACACCTTGCCACATGGCGCGGGGGTTGTTTTCTTTGAAGTTGTCCTCAATGCGTTGTTTGTACTTACGCTTAGCAGATGTGATGCCTCTGTGAAGGTTGGCCCTGGCCCTCCTATACTCCTCTCTGCCTTCTGATCTCAGCGCTGTGTCCCGGGCCCTGAGCAGCTCTCTCACCTCGTTGTTGAACCAGGGCTTCTGATTGGGGAACACCTTAATTTGTTTCTTTAAGGTTACAGTGTCAGTGCAGAAGTTGATGTATGAAAGAGCTGAAGAGGTTTCTGCAGTCCAAATCTGCACTGTGGTTTATTTCTGATGATGAGGGGCTTGTAGGTTGGGGTCAGGAACAGGGAGAGGTGGTCAGACTGTCCAAGATGAGGTGAAGACTGGGCTTTATAAGCTCCAGGAACGTTTGTGTATCCCTGATCCAGAGTTGGCCTGGGAGCGCCTCGGGATCCCCCAGTCAGAGCTGGCTGATGTGGCTCGGGAAAGGGAAGTTTGGGGTCCCCTGCTGGAGCTATTGCCCCCTCGATCCGATCATGGATAAGCGGTTGAAGATGAGATGAGATGATCCAGAGTTTTGTTGTTCCTTGTTTTAATGTCCACATTCTTCTAGAATTTGGGCAGAACAGTCTTGAGGTTGGTGTGATTGAAATCCCCTGTCACAATAAAAATGCTCTCCGGGTGTCTGTTTTGTTGCTTGCAGATAGCATCATATAGCTTCCCCATGGCTAGTTTAGCATTAGCTCGGGATGGACATAGGCAGCAGTGATGAAGACAGCTGGAAATTCTCTGGGCAGATAAAAAGGTCTGCATTTCAGCATTAAAAACTCCAACTCCGGGCAACAATGTCTCTCAATGACAGTAGTGCACAACTGTTGTGGATGTATGCACACACAACAGGGACGTGTTGTCAGGGGAGACAGAGCCTCACCTGTCATCATGACAAGTCAAAAACAAATAATGCTAAAATAAAATAAATATTAATATTTATCTGATCTGTGCTATAAATGTAATTTCTGTAGGATTCCAATCATTTCAATCATTTTAATAATCAGAACCTCTGAATGATGTCATGTCCTGTTCAAACAGAGGAGACAGTGAGGTGAGACAGAGACCAGCTGTTCCTCACCTCACTGTGAATCATCACTAACTATTGAGTCTTTTTCTGTCTCATTGTTTGTCACCACTGTAATATCTGTAGACTCTTTTATTATATGTCCTTTCTTTACATAGAATAATGTATTTCACGTCTGTGTAGAACATGTTTAGTGTTCTGATCTGACATTAAACCGCAGTGAAGAAGCACAGAGAGACAAACAGTACCTCTGCCTCACTGAAGGGGGCGTGAGAAAGCCCACGGGTCGGTTCATGCTTGTTCTGTCGTTGCTCTTCTTCTACACTTCTCTTCTTCTTCTACACTTCTCTTCTTCTTCTACACTTCTCTTCTTCTACACTTCTCTTCTTCTACACTTCTCTTCTTCTTCTACACTTCTCTTCTTCTTCTACACTTCTCTTCTTCTACACTTCTCTTCTTCTTCTACACTTTTCTTCTTCTACTTATATTTTGCTTTGACCACAACAATGTAAGATTCTATATCCAAGCTTAAACATGTCTAAAAAACAGTGAATTATGACCAAATCAACATCAGTTCATCGTCGGACAGGTAAAGTAATCTTTTATGTGTTTGTTGTTCTCTTTATACATCGTGGTTGTTACGCAGATTATCGCGGAATCTCACGATTTTCGCGGGTGGTGCCCGCGAACGCTGCTTCTGAAACGCTCCCGATGGAATCAAACATGTACCTTACGTGTGTGTGTGTGTGTGTGTGTGTGTGTGTGTGTGTGTGTGTGTGTGTGTGTGTGTGTGAATAACGCTGATATGAAGAACAACCAATAGTAAAAGTGCAGGCTGCCCATTGAATGGTGATGGAAGCTTCTCTATTGGGTTCATGTATTTGTAATCACCGCACGCACGTCATTGACTCACACCTCCTCCTCACACCTCCTCCTCACACCTCCTCTTGTTTTACCGGAGTCGGCTGTGCGGCCGGTGTGCGAGATTAAGTGGTTTTTGGATTAACTGGTTTATGTTTGAGTGCGTGAAGCAGATGTGTCGTAGGAGTGGCCTTTCAGGACCCACGTTGAATAAACAAGAAATAAACATGTGGATCCCCTCTCCTCTCCCTTACACATAGTGTCTACGGTTTCTTTTGAAAGAATATAAACAGAACAGTTTGCTGGAAAATCTACTACTCATTCATGAGGCTGCGGTTGAGATACCGAGGACACATAACGAGGACACATACCGAGGACACATAACGAGGACCAGAGTGAAGGAGACAGTTGGTGGTAAGTGTCGATGCCTGTTCAAAATACTTACGTCAATAAATCCTTTAAGAAACGCTCTGTTGTCCGTCTTATATTTGTATCACACATCGTTATGAATGTGATGTGGAGTCGATGTGAGACCGATAGAGCTGCTTTCATACAGTCTGTGAGTGAAACACTCTGAGCTCAAACACAACAGATGACTGTCAGCTGTGATCCACACAGATCAACTTCAGATTCTACTTCTGTAGGTTGTCTCACATCGCTTATGTTTTATATTAAAGACTACGGACGTTCATCTTCTGTTAACGATGCTCTACACTGTGTAGCACACATTCATCCACATCATACATGACTGTTAACTCTGGTTGTGTTACTGTGAGGGTCCGACATTTAACAACTACACGCAGGGGTTAGTGGAGGCTCATTAATTAAAGAAGACTCTTTGTGCCGGCAAAGAGACTACAAACGATCACAAAGAGACTACAAACGACCACAAAGAGACTACAAACGATCACAAAGAGACTACAAACGACCACAAAGAGACTACAAACGACCACAAAGAGACTACAAACGATCACAAAGAGACTACAAACGACCACAAAGAGACTACAAACGATCACAAAGAGACTACAAACGACCACAAAGAGACTACAAACGACCACAAAGAGACTACAAACGATCACAAAGAGACTACAAACGATCACAAAGAGACTACAAACGATCTCAAAGAGACTACAAACGATCACAAAGAGACTACAAACTACAAACGACCACAAAGAGACTACAAACGACCACAAAGAGACTACAAACGATCACAAAGAGACTACAAACTACAAACGATCACAAAGAGACTACAAACGACCACACAGAGACTACAAACGATCACAAAGAGACTACAAACTACAAACGATGACAAAGAGACTACAAACGATCACAAAGAGACTACAAACGACCACAAAGAGACTACAAACGATCACAAAGAGACTACAAACTACAAACGATGACAAAGAGACTACAAACGATCACAAAGAGACTACAAACGACCACAAAGAGACTACAAACAATCACAAAGAGACTACAAACTACAAACGATGACAAAGAGACTACAAACGATGACAAAGAGACTACAAACGATCACAAAGAGACTACAAACGACCACAAAGAGACTACAAACGATCACAAGGAGACTGCAAACGACCACAAAGAGACTACAAACGACCACAAAGAGACTACAAACGACCACAAAGAGACTACAAACGATCACAAAGAGACTACAAACGACCACAAAGAGACTACAAACGACCACAAAGAGACTACAAACGACCACAAAGAGACTACAAACGATCACAAAGAGACTACAAACTACAAACGATGACAAAGAGACTACAAACGACCACAAAGAGACTACAGACGACCACAAAGAGACTACAAACGATCACAAAGAGACTACAAACTACAAACAATCACAAAGAGACTACAAACGATCACAAAGAGACTACAAACTACAAACGACCACAAAGAGACTACAAACGATCACAAAGAGACTACAAACTACAAACGACCACAAAGAGACTACAAACGATCACAAAGAGACTACAAACTACAAACGATCACAAAGAGAGGCTGAACTACTATGAAGTCTTTGTGTTACTCCCATGAAGAGGAGGTAGTGAGGCAGTTTAGGATCCGGTTGTCTCATAATCCACTCATGATTGTGTTTACTGTCACTAAGTTTGGTGCTTTTTAACGTCCTGTGATGTTTATCTCCTGAGGTGAACAGTGTTCTGGTCTTGATCAAGAGGTCTTGCAGGTGGCTCCTCTGCAGTCATCCTGTGGTCCCATCATATCACAGCTTTCATACAGTCTGTGAGTGAAACACTCTGAGCTCAAACACAACAGATGACTGTCAGCTGTGATCCACACAGATCAACTTCAGATTCTACTTCTGTAGGTTGTCTCACATCGCTTATGTTTTATATTAAAGACTACGGACGTTCATCTTCTGTTAACGATGCTCTACACTGTGTAGCACACATTCATCCACATCATACATGACTGTTAACTCTGGTTGTGTTACTGTGAGGGTCCGACATTTAACAACTACACGCAGGGGTTAGTGGAGGCTCATTAATTAAAGAAGACTCTTTGTGCCGGCAAAGAGACTACAAACGATCACAAAGAGACTACAAACGACCACAAAGAGACTACAAACGATCACAAAGAGACTACAAACGACCACAAAGAGACTACAAACGATCACAAAGAGACTACAAACGATCACAAAGAGACTACAAACGACCACAAAGAGACTACAAACGATCACAAAGAGACTACAAACGACCACAAAGAGACTACAAACGACCACAAAGAGACTACAAACGATCACAAAGAGACTACAAACGATCACAAAGAGACTACAAACGATCTCAAAGAGACTACAAACTACAAACGATCACAAAGAGAGGCTGAACTACTATGAAGTCTTTGTGTTACTCCCATGAAGAGGAGGTAGTGAGGCAGTTTAGGATCCGGTTGTCTCATAATCCACTCATGATTGTGTTTACTGTCACTAAGTTTGGTGCTTTTTAACGTCCTGTGATGTTTATCTCCTGAGGTGAACAGTGTTCTGGTCTTGATCAAGAGGTCTTGCAGGTGGCTCCTCTGCAGTCATCCTGTGGTCCCATCATATCACAGCTTTCATACAGTCTGTGAGTGAAACACTCTGAGCTCAAACACAACAGATGACTACTCCCATGAAGAGGAGGTAGTGAGGCAGTTTAGGATCCGGTTGTCTCATAATCCACTCATGATTGTGTTTACTGTCACTAAGTTTGGTGCTTTTTAACGTCCTGTGATGTTTATCTCCTGAGGTGAACAGTGTTCTGGTCTTGATCAAGAGGTCTTGCAGGTGGCTCCTCTGCAGTCATCCTGTGGTCCCATCATATCACAGCTTTCATACAGTCTGTGAGTGAAACACTCTGAGCTCAAACACAACAGATGACTACTCCCATGAAGAGGAGGTAGTGAGGCAGTTTAGGATCCGGTTGTCTCATAATCCACTCATGATTGTGTTTACTGTCACTAAGTTTGGTGCTTTTTAACGTCCTGTGATGTTTATCTCCTGAGGTGAACAGTGTTCTGGTCTTGATCAAGAGGTCTTGCAGGTGGCTCCTCTGCAGTCATCCTGTGGTCCCATCATATCACAGCTTTCATACAGTCTGTGAGTGAAACACTCTGAGCTCAAACACAACAGATGACTACTCCCATGAAGAGGAGGTAGTGAGGCAGTTTAGGATCCGGTTGTCTCATAATCCACTCATGATTGTGTTTACTGTCACTAAGTTTGGTGCTTTTTAACGTCCTGTGATGTTTATCTCCTGAGGTGAACAGTGTTCTGGTCTTGATCAAGAGGTCTTGCAGGTGGCTCCTCTGCAGTCATCCTGTGGTCCCATCATATCACAGCTCCTCTATTAGTCTGGAGGTTTGTTTGTTCTCTCTGATGCAGAATATGTAGTGACGAATGAAGACTAAGTCTAAGTCTGAATCTAACGGAGCCAAGTCTGTTGAAATCTTCTGAAGTATTTTGTGAGGAAAGCTCTCTGCTGCCCTCTAGTGACCAAAGCTGAGAACATGGTTCTGAGTTCTGAGTTCTGATTGTTCTGAGTTCTGATTGTTCTGAGTTCTGATTGTGTGAAACCTTTCTGACACTTTACCAACGCAGCGTGTTTGAGCTGATGACTGGTTTTAAGTGTCTGTCTACACTATATATACAGTGCTGTGAAAACGTATTTGCCCCCTTCCTGGTTTCTTATTTTTTTGCATATTTGTTACACTTAAATGTTTCAGATCATCAAACATTTAAATTTTTTTTTAATATTAGACAAAGATAACCCGAGTAAATACAAAATGCAGTTTTTAGATGATGATTTAATTTATTAAGGGAGTAAAGCTATCCAAACCTACTTGGCCCTGTGTGAAAAAGTAATTGCCCCCTAAACCTGATAACTGGTTTTGCCACCCTTGGCGGCAACAATTGCAATCCAGCGTTTGTGATAACTGACAATGAATCTTTCATGTCGCTGTGGAAGAATTTTGGCCCACTGTTATTTGCAGAGTTGTTTTAATTCAGCCACATTGGATGGTTTTTGAGCATAAACAGCTTGTTGAAGGTCAGGCCACAGCATCTCAATCAGATTTAAGTCCAGACTTTGACTAGGACACTCCAGAACCTTCATTTTGCTTTTTTTGAGCCATTCAGAGGTGGACTTGCTGGACTTGCTGGTGTGTTTTGGATCATTGTCCTGCTGCATAACACAAGTGTGCTTGAGCTTGAGGTCACGAACTGATGGCTCGACATTCTCTTTCAGGAGGTTCTGGTAGAGAGCAGAACTCATGGTTCCATCAATTATAGCAAGTTGTCCAGGTCCTGAAGCTGCAAAGCAGCCCCAGACCATCACACCACCACCACCACGTGTAACTGTTGCTATGATGTTGTTTTTATGAAATGCTGTGTCAGTTTTACTCCAGATGTAACGGGACCACACCTTCCAAAAAGTTCAACTTTTGTCTCGTCAGTCCACAGAATATTTGCCCAAAAGTCTCGGGGATCATCAAGATGTTTTTGGTAAATGTGAGACGAGTCTTTGTGTTCTTTTTGCTCAGCAGTGTCTTTCTCCTCAGAACTGTCCCATGATGCTATTTGTGCTCAGTCTGTTTCTTATTGTTGAATCATGAACACTGATCTTAACTGAGGAGACTGAGGCCTGAAGTTCTTCACATGTTGTTCTGGGGTCTTTCCAGACTGATTCATGTCAGTTACTTTGTTTCTCATCTGTTCTTGAATTTCTTTACATGATGTGTTGCTTTTTGAGATCTTTTAGCCGACTTCACTTTGTCAGACAGGTTCTATTGAAGTGATTTCTTGATTCAACAGGTCTGGCAGTAATCAGGCCTGGGTGTGGATCGTGAAATTGAACTCAGCTTTCCAAAAAAATCACATTTGATTCATGATTTGT
>NW_027176539.1:2673944-2678944 GCF_023349555.1 Cebidichthys violaceus | reverse complement strand
CCCCCGGCCTTCAGCGAGGGGTCTGAGTTCAGCTCTCAGAGACACCAGGCGGCTCAGGTCCACTTCATCACAGTAACCAAAGTGAGGGATCTTCAGCGCCGCCGTCATCGTCTTCACCATCGCTCTGTGGAAACCTGGAGGACACGAGCACCTTTAGACCCGAGAGACCAGTTCACCTGGTCCAGTGTCTCAGTGAACTTGGATCTACAGAAGACCATCACTGGGTCCCTGAGAGAGTGAAGACCACGTAGAAACAGCATGACACCAGTGACATGTTGGTCTCAACAGACTCTGACCTTTGAGGGGCTCGGTGACGTCCTTCCCGGTGAAGACAGGTTTGGGTGTGGTGGGTGGAGGCTTGATGACTGCCGTAGTGCTCACAGGCCTGGCAGCAGCAGCAGCGGGCGGAGCCGGAGTCTGGATCTCCTGGAACAGGGTCGGAGGTATGATGGCTCCGGTCTGCTTCGCCAGGAAGTTCAGGATGTCCTCCTTCAGGATCCGTCCGTCTCTCCCCGTCCCCACCACCTCACTGAGCTTAATCTGAGAGTCACATCAGTTAAACTAGTAACAGAGAACCCTGGGGACAAACACTGGACAAACTGGGGACAGATTGGACAGATTGGAAACACTGGATGGTCCGGAAACCGACTGGGGACACCAGGAAGAGACTGGATGGGGACAGACTAGAAACAGATTGGACACAGACTGGACACAGACTGACTTAGACTCACGTTGTTCTCCATGGCGAGGCGCCTGACGGCGGGC
Source organism: Cebidichthys violaceus (assembly GCF_023349555.1). Taxonomy (NCBI): domain Eukaryota; kingdom Metazoa; phylum Chordata; class Actinopteri; order Perciformes; family Stichaeidae; genus Cebidichthys; species Cebidichthys violaceus. The sequence continues at coordinate 2,678,179 of NW_027176539.1, read as the reverse complement.
GTGGCCTGAGTCTTGTGACCCTTTATCTCCTGGTGGGTGTGTTCTTCTCGAGCCATGGCGGGCGTCTCCACCACGTCCTCCTCCTGGATCACCTCTGATCAACAACAAAGTTTTAGTCTGAACCAGAAAAACTAGAGACACCGAAGACCTGGTTCCAGACTAACATCAGGTGTCATGTCTCACCTGAACTGGACTCGGTCTCGATGTCCACCAGTGGTTTCCCCACTAAAGCGGTGGCGTCCACGTCGTAGTAGAGCTTTTTGATGACTCCGTCGTAGCGGCTGGTGATGGTGACGGACGCCTTGTCGCTCTGGACCTCACAGATACTGTCGAACTGAGACACCTTGTCCCCCTCCTTCACGTACCTGAGAGACACATTCATGAAGGGACAAGGTGGTTTCTGGAGTCTCGGGGTCTCAGGACTCATGTGGTCTCAGGACTAATGTGGTCTCAGGACTAATGTGGTCTCAGTACTTATGTGGTCTCAGTACTTATGTGGTCTCAGTACTAATGTGGTCTCAGTACTAATGTGGTCTCAGTACTTATGTGGTCTCAGTAGTCATGTGGTCTACGTTTTCGTGCGGTCTCAGGACTTACCACTCCTTCACCGTCACCTCCATGATTCCCTCTCCGATGTCGGACAGTTTGAACGAGACGATCGGTCCTCGACTCACTGCGGGAGAAAACACACGACATCATCAATGACATCATCGACGACACCAGGTCTTCAGACAGAATGACTCTTCTGATCTGAGACCTGATTGTTTAAACCTTTATCTCAGTCTGGATCTGTCTAATGAAACCTGTTGATCTGGATTCTCTTAACTGAACCTGGAAGAACTCCATCGCCAAAAAACAACAGCCAGCAACTTCCTGAATTCCTGAAACTGGATTGACCAGATCTGAACTCTGATTGGTTCACTGGTTCTAAAGTTCCCGAGAACCAGAACCAGACCGAGGCTATGGGTCAGGACTTTGGGTCCTACTGGTCTGGGACTTTGGGTCCTGCTGGTCTGGACCTACCGGTGGAGGAGTGCAGGGTCCTGCTGCTGAACATCTGGAGGTTTGTTTCACATCTGAAGCTCAGAAGTCGAACGGTTCGGTCGGACCTGAAGTTCTGCAGCCGGAAACATCGACTACGGTACTGATGAGTCAGCTGACAGGAAGAGAGACAGACAGGTACAAAGATCAAGAGAGTCCTCACAGAGAGACAGACAGGTAGAGTCCTCACGGACAGACAGACAGACAGAGTCCTCACAGACAGACAGACAGACAGAGTCCTCACAGACAGACAGGTAGAGTCCTCACAGACAGACAGGTAGAGTCCTCACAGACAGATAGGTAGAGTCCTCACAGAGAGACAGACAGGTAGAGTCCTCACAGAGAGACAGACAGACAGGTAGAGTCCTCACAGAGAGAGAGACAGGTAGAGTCCTCACAGAGAGAGAGACAGGTAGAGTCCTCACAGACAGACAGGTAGAGTCCTCAAAGACAGACAGGTAGAGTCCTCACAGAGAGACAGGTAGAGTCCTCACAGAGAGACAGACAGGTAGAGTCCACACAGACAGACAGGTAGAGTCCTCACAGAGAGACAGGTAGAGTCCTCACAGACAGACAGGTAGAGTCCACACAGAGAGAGAGGTAGAGTCCTCACAGAGAGACAGGTAGAGTCCTCACAGACAGAGAGACAGGTAGAGTCCTCACAGAGAGACAGACAGGTAGTTTGAAGGAGATATTTTCACATGAATATTAAATATATATTAAAGATGAATTATGAGATGTTTAACTTCACGAGCTCTAAAATTTTATTATTTTAATGATGTAATATAATGACAATAAAAATACAATCTTTTATTTCCTTTAGATCATTTTACTGACCAATAATACTTCCACTTTAACTACATGTATATACTTCTACTTCAGGTAGGTCACAGTGTGTATTAGTACTAGCTTCCTGTTAGCTGTTAGCCTCCGGACTCCTTCATCTCTCTGTGACCCTGCCGCTGGTTCAACTACCGGATGCTGACTAAAGCTAAGTAAAGCTAACTAAAGCTAACTGAGGCTGCATGCTAAACACACACGTTAGCATGTTAGCAGTTATCTGATAACACTGAGCGGCGGCTGCTGTGTCTTTGTTTTTGTTTTTATTTCATTCTGTTAGCATTGTTAGCATCACAATTAGCATGCCGGTAGAAGTGATAGCAGCTAACAGGCTAAGCTAACTGGCTGACGTCACTCGGTCCCCGTTAGCAGCAGAAACAAACAGACAGAAAAGGAAGAGAAAACATTGATAAAACGTTTCGTTTCTCTCACCAGCCGTCTGACCACTGTGAAGGAGCCTCTGGTCACCGCCGCCATCTTTACTCGATCACAGCTTTACGTCACAGCACGCCCCTCTCAGGAGCCAATCGCCGCCCAGCGTTCTTGTTCTCTTTTCAGCTTCAGCGGACCGGACGCAGCAGCGACGTGACGCTGCAACCTAGCGGTCAGGAGGAGAACTACAGATCTTTTTAATTAAACAATAGTTTTATTTTGATAACTTCATCTGTGGTCCAAAAAAATGTTCTAGAAGTACAATTATTTATTGTATCATATTCTATGTTAAATAACCAATTAACTTTGTCTTTGATTGCTGTTTGGATCGTTTCTATTTTAACTATAATTCACTTTATTAAGGACGTTTACACAGAGAACACATTCGTTTAGGTGAATTAGTGCATAAACATGAACATAAACATAAACATAGTAAGAGAAAATTAAATGAAACTTGTAGAAAACTACAATATAAATATGAATATTTATATATCTGAATTAAGAAGTCGTGGTTTGTTCAAAAGTTATTAAATATGTAGTATGTGATGAGACAACACAAATCACGTTAAACAGGAGAAATACAGGAACTACTTTTCAAAATAAAGGTCATGATATTTCCTTCAAAGAAACCCAACAAAGTTGATGTGCTGGTTTGTGTAACATACTTAAATACTGTAATTAAGTAAGTAAGCATTGTTGAAGGGAGTCTTCTTCTTCTTCTTCTTCTCTGTCATTGTTGCGTATATGACGTTAATTAAATAACTACGACTCAATATTTGTTTTAGTTTGAAAGCCACCGGAAGTGGTTTGCCGTAGTTCCGTCTGACTCTACGGTCTAACTTGACAGAGAGAAGTTCCAGAAGAAGAAGAAGAAAGAAGAAGAAGAAGAAGAAGAAGAAGAAGAAGAAGAAGAAGAAGAAACAACAGAAACAGGTTCTTGTCTGTTCATCGGAACCAAAAGGTTCGTGTTCAACAAAGTGAGAGTTTGTCGGTTCGGATGAAGATGGACTCCGGTTCTGTGGAGATCGACGGCAGCGTGATGGAGGGAGTGAGTACCGTTAATTAACGCGCTGCTAACATGCTATCATGCTAACACATGCTAACATGCTATCGGCCGGTCATCTGATCTGTTCCCCGGTGTCGGTTCTCCTCAGGGCGGACAGATCCTGAGAGTCTCCGCGGCGCTCAGCTGCATCACCGGCTCCTCCATCAACATCACCAAGGTCCGGGCGGGAAGGAGCACTCCGGGGCTCAGGTGAGTTAGCGGCAACAACGGGCTAGCAAGCTAACGTTAGCAGCTAATGCAGCTAGCTAGGCTAACGTTAGCCTATTCATTGAAGTGGAGTCGGCTAACTTAAGTTAGACAGAGTCACAGAGAGAGAGAGAGACGGGTAGAGTCCTCACAGAGAGAGAGACGGGTAGAGTCCTCACAGGGAGACAGACGGGTAGAGTCCTCACAGAGAGAGAGAGACGGGTAGAGTCCTCACAGAGAGAGAGACGGGTAGAGTCCTCACAGAGAGACAGACGGGTAGAGTCCTCACAGAGAGAGAGAGAGACGGGTAGAGTCCTCACAGAGAGAGAGATGGGTAGAGTCCTCACAGGGAGACAGACGGGTAGAGTCCTCACAGAGAGAGAGAGAGACGGGTAGAGTCCTCACAGAGAGAGAGAGACAGGAAGAGTCCTCACAGAGAGAGAGACGGGTAGAGTCCTCACAGGGAGAGAGACAGGAAGAGTCCTCACAGAGAGAGAGACAGGAAGAGTCCTCACAGAGAGAGAGACGGGTAGAGTCCTCACAGGGAGACAGACGGGTAGAGTCCTCACAGAGAGAGAGAGACAGGTAGAGTCCTCACAGAGAGACAGTCGGGTAGAGTCCTCACAGAGAGAGAGACAGGAAGAGTCCTCACAGAGAGAGAGAGAGAGAG
>NW_027176539.1:2561444-2668944 GCF_023349555.1 Cebidichthys violaceus | reverse complement strand
AGTATTGATTATCTTGATTCTTATTGTCGGGATTATATTTATATTTTAATACATTCACGTGTTTTGTTCCTGTCGGTCTCTGAACGCCTCACCGTGTGTATGTGTCCCAGCGGACCTGAAGGCAGCACAGTCTGTTCTGATCGATGATTGGCTGCTGTTGTTGTGGGCGCGGCTCCCGTTGCTATGGGAACGTGTCTTAAGGAGGGATTTGTTAAATCACAGTTTGAGACTCTCGGAGCGTCGCGAATCATGCTAACATGCTAACATGCTAACCCGGGAATATTTACCGGGAAAAGAACGGGAAACCAATCAACGGAAACGGTAGAAACGATCCCCCGCAAGGGCTGATGGGAAACTGAGGATAAAGTTGTTGTTTTTTTAAACTTTTGAACAGTCTCCGTTCACTTGCTCTGCTGCTAGCCTGCTAACGGCTAACAGAGCTGCTAGCAGTTAAAAAGTTTGTGAGCTGGTGGAGGTGAGACAGGCCAGGAATTAGACGGACCCATGACGAAGGAAGGAGTTAGACACACCCCGATCCTGTCTGTCCTGTTCGGGATGACGGACGAGTCCGAGCCGGTGGGAGGAGCTCAGTTTATTAAAGGTACAGGTACACAGTTTATTAAAGGTACAGGTACACAGTTTATTAAAGGTACAAGTACTTCACTCTTTAGTTTATTAAAGCTACAGGTACACAGTTTATTAAAGGTACAAGTACTTCACTCTTTAGTTTATTAAAGGTACAGGTACACAGTTTATTAAAGGTACAAGTACTTCACTCTTTAGTTTATTAAAGGTACAGGTACACAGTTTATTAAAGGTACAAGTATTTCACTCTTTAGTTTATTAAAGTTACAGGTACACAGTTTATTAAAGGTACAAATACTTCACTCTTTAGTTTATTAAAGGTACAGGTACACAGTTTATTAAAGGTACAAGTACTTCACTCTTTACTTTATTAAAGGTACAGGTACACAGTTTATTAAAGGTACAAGTACTTCACTCTTTAGTTTATTAAAGGTACAGGTACGCAGTTTATTAAAGGTACAAGTACTTCACTCTTTAGTTTATTAAAGGTACAGGTACGCAGTTTATTAAAGGTACAAGTACTTCACTCTTTAGTTTATTAAAGGTACAGGTACGCAGTTTATTAAAGGTACAAGTACTTCACTCTTTAGTTTATTAAAGGTACAGGTATGCAGTTTATTAAAGGTACAAGTACTTCACTCTTTAGTTTATTAAAGGTACAGGTACACAGTTTATTAAAGGTACAAGTACTTCACTCTTTAGTTTATTAAAGGTACAAGTACTTCACTCTTTGGTTTATTAAAGGTACAGGTACACAGTTTATTAAAGGTACAAGTACTTCACTCTTTGGTTTATTAAACGTACAGGTACACAGTTTATTAAAGGTACAAGTACTTAACTCTTTGGTTTATTAAAGGTACAAGTACTATATTATATTATTAATAACACTAAAATACTTCATATAAAACTAGTAACAAAGACTCATGAAATGTAGAATTATTTATTAAAGGTATTCTAAAAATAGGATCAACATGGTTACTGTGTTTATGTTTCAGTTAGTTATGATATTATGATCAGTTTATTGATCAGGTTATTGATCAGGTTATTGATCAGTTTATTGATCAGGTTATTGATCAGGTTATTGAGGTTATTGATCAGGTTATTGATCAGTTTATTGATCAGGTTATTGAGGTTATTGATCAGGTTATTGATCAGTTTATTGATCAGTTTATTGATCAGGTTATTGATCAGGTTATTGAGGTTATTGATCAGGTTATTGATCAGGTTATTGATCAGGTTATTGATCAGGTTATTGAGGTTATTGATCAGGTTATTGATCAGTTTATTGATCAGGTTATTGAGGTTATTGATCAGGTTATTGATCAGGTTATTGAGGTTATTGATCAGGTTATTGATCAGGTTATTGATCAGGTTATTGAGGTTATTGATCAGGTTATTGATCAGGTTATGGATCAGGTTATTGATATGGATATAAACAGATATATGAACGGTACTTCATGTTTCTACAGGTTTCATAGTATTATATATATATATATATATATATATATTATGTAACTGTTCAGCAGTGATACTAGCTACTGAAGAAAGAATATTTTCACAATAATAATAAAGAAATAGTTTAATGTTCAGTTATCCAGATTGATGTAAGTATTTATTACTTAGGCATTAATATGTTTTGTTCTACAGTTTGTTATAAAGTCAAAGACTTCAACCTGTTATTATATCAACCTTTAAAACATCTGATTTATAGATGTTGTAATCATTGTTTTCTGCTTCATAGTTGTTCTCAGATCAGTTTCTAACCTGTTTGTGTCTCTAACAGAGCGTCTGTACTTCGCTACGTTACGCAGTAAACCTAAGAGTACGGCCAACACTCACTACTTCTGTACCGACGACGAGTTCAGCTACGAAAAGTAAGTTCAGACTATATATGTGTGTGTGTGTGTGTGTGTGTGTGTGTGTGTGTGTGTGTGTGTGTGTGTGTGTGTGTGTGTGTGATTATATATTGCGCTGTCATGAGAGGGAGTGTCATCAATGGGAGATACATCCCCTACCAGTGGTTGCAGCAGAGACTACAACCCATCATGGCATCGGGGGAACAAACTACAATTCCCATAGTCAGCAGGGCAGCCGGGTCCAAGGCTGCTGGTCAGCTGAAAGAGATCTGATGACCCTGGAGAGGGAAGGAGCGGACGCAAAGAAAAAGACAATGAACCAGTAGAAACCAGTAGAAACCACCGCTTGTTGCCTTGATTTGTGCACCCACACCATATATATATATATATATATATATATATATATATATATATATATATATATATATATATATATATATATATATATATATATATATATATATATATAACACACACACACACACACCAGTGTTTCCCCTAGGTTTATAGCTTTGGGGGGGGGGGGGCAGACACCGACACTTAAAGGAATCCTGGTGTTGATGTGTTTCTTTTGGTGACAGCAGTCAATATAACAGCTGACCTATTATTTTAACTGTACATTGAACTAAACACCAGAACACTGGGCTCTTGTCTGTACTTGGACCCGGAGCAGGAGAGTGAGTGTTGCCATCTTCACCACATGGGAGCGTTTAAAAAACGCAGATATTGTTGTCTGTTCTTCAGGTGGTTGACGCAACATATTTTCCAACGTGCGTGCGCAGGGACGCCCCCCTAATATAATGGTTGGGGAAACACTGTATATAGTTTATGATCTATGATCTCTGTTTCAGTTTCTATGCAGACTTTGGTCCTCTGAATCTGGCCATGTTGTACCGATACTGCTGCAAACTCAACAAGAAGCTCAAGGTGAGTTCACTGATTCACTCTGTCACGACATGATTCACTCTGTCTCGTTATGATTCAGTCTGTCACGTTATGATTCAGTCTGTCACGTTATGATTCACTCTGTCACGACATGATTCACTCTGTCACGACATGATTCACTCTGTCACGATATGATTCACTCTGTCACGACATGATTCACTCTGTCACGACATGATTCACTCTGTCACGATATGATTCAGTCTGTCACGACATGATTCACTCTGTCACGTTATGATTCACTCTGTCACGACATGATTCACTCTGTCACGACATGATTCACTCTGTCACGTTATGATTCAGTCTGTCACGACATGATTCACTCTGTCACGTTATGATTCAGTCTGTCACGTTGTGATTCACTCTGTCACGATATGATTCACTCTGTCACGTTATGATTCGCTCTGTCACAACAGGATTCACTCTGTCACGTTACGATTCACTCTGTCACGTCATGATTCGCTCTGTCACGACATGATTCACTCTGTCACGACATGATTCACTCTGTCACGACATGATTCGCTCTGTCACGTTATGATTCGCTCTGTCACAACATGATTCACTCTGTCACGATATGATTCACTCTGTCACGACATGATTCACTCTGTCACGACATGATTCACTCTGTCACGATATGATTCAGTCTGTCACGACATGATTCACTCTGTCACGTTATGATTCACTCTGTCACGACATGATTCACTCTGTCACGACATGATTCACTCTGTCACGTTATGATTCAGTCTGTCACGACATGATTCACTCTGTCACGTTATGATTCAGTCTGTCACGTTGTGATTCACTCTGTCACGATATGATTCACTCTGTCACGTTATGATTCGCTCTGTCACAACAGGATTCACTCTGTCACGTTACGATTCACTCTGTCACGTTACGATTCAGTCTGTCACGTTATGATTCACTCTGTCACGATATGATTCACTCTGTCACGTCATGATTCGCTCTGTCACGACATGATTCACTCTGTCACGACATGATTCACTCTGTCACGACATGATTCGCTCTGTCACGTTATGATTCGCTCTGTCACAACATGATTCAGTCTGTCACGTTATGATTTATTCTGTCACGTTATGATTCAGTCTGTCACAACGTGATTCACTCTGTCACGACATGATTCACTCTGTCACATTATGATTCAATCTGTCACGACATGATTCACTCTGTCACGTTATGATTCAGTCTGTCACGTTATGATTCAGTCTGTCACGACGTGATTCACTCTGTCACGACATGATTCACTCTGTCACATTATGATTCAGTCTGTCACGACGTGATTCACTGGAGGGAGGCATCCTCACGGATCAATGTTATTGATCCGTTGTTGGACTGGTTGACTGATTCTTGTGGTCATGTGACTTCTTCTCTTCTTCTCTGCAGTCGTTCACTCTGACCAGGAAGAGGATCGTTCACTACACCAGCTTCGACCAGAGGAAGAGATCCAACGCCGCCGTGCTGATTGGAGGATACGCGGTGAGTCATCAGCACGCTGAGCTATACAGTGTGTGTGTGTGTGTGTGTGTGTGTGTGTGTGTGTGTGTGTGTGTGTGTGTGTGTGTGTGTGTGTGTGTGTGTGTGTGTGTGTGTGTGTGTGTGTGTGTGTGTATATGTATATATATATATATTATTTTTACCTTACAACATGGTTCTTAAGAAATTAATGTTTGTTTGTAAACAGGATGATGTTTTCTGTGGGCGGAGCCTAAGTGGAGGCAGAATAGCTCACGTTAGCTAACCCTTGCTAGCATGTTTGTTGTTTTGCTTTTTAAATAGTTTGTGTTCTGTGGCTACAGTTAGCAGAAGGCTAACCCATTAGCATCATTTCTCTATGTCTCTGAAACAAACACATGTTATTAAATAAAACAGATGTTGACAAACTGCATCATTTGCAAATGAAAATACTCAATAAATCACAATATGTGAGAGGGAGGGGCTCGTGTTCCTGTGTCGTGCGTCATGTTTAGCCTAGCTTAGCATAAAGACTGAATCCAGCTGAGTCACTGTTTACCTGTGTGTCTCTATCAGGTGATCTACCTGAAGAAAACTCCAGAAGAAGCTTACAGAGCTCTGACGTCTGGTTCCAACGCCTCCTACCTGCCCTTCAGGTGAGTCCTCCACTGCAGCAGTACTACTGTAGCACTACTACTCTAGTACTACAGTGCTAGTGCTACAGCAGTACTACAGTAGTACTCCTGCTGGTCTGCTGAGACACTGTGCGCAGTGAGAACAGGAAGTCACTCTGGTAGCATAAAGAGAAGAAGACGTTTGTGTCTGTGATCAGAGACATGTACGTATAAAGTTGTTTTGAAGCTTCAGTGTGGAGGATAAAGAGCTCGTTTATGGTTATGTAACAGAAGACTGTTGTTGAATGGATTAAACATGAGGAGGCCACGCCCACTGAGTGACACACGCCAGTGAGACGTTCACTGACCGTCAGACTGACTGATGCCTCTCTCCAGATCACACTGTGTGTGTGTGTGTGTGTGTGTGTGTGTGTGTGTGTGTGTGTGTGTGTGTGTGTGTGTGTGTGTGTGTGTGTGTGTGTGTGTATACACACACACACACACACACACACACACACACACACACACACACACACACACACACACACACACACACACACACTTATGTGTTTAACACGGGTATAAAGCCGTCAGCGTCTCCAGATGTTTCCAGGTGTTAGCTGACAGGCTACATTAGCACAACACACTACACAGCTGTCAGGAGGACAGTTGCATTGTGGGTAGGAGCCCAGTCTTTAACGAGGAAGAAGAGCGATACAGTCTTTGTTCTATTAACAGAGTAAATCCTCACAGGAAGTGAACCTCCAGCTCTTTAGATACAAAGTGAACACATGATGAACGTGTGGAAATGACCCGGTTACTAATTTAAATATTTCCAGTTAACATGGTGAGCTTATCTGTCATGTGACTCTCTGAAGATATATTTGAACATCCCAGAGACATGAGGCACTGAAGTGAGACGCTGCAGTGATCATGAAGATTATACAGTGAAGTGAACACTGACGTTCAGCTGTTAAACGGCCCAATAAATACATGAAGTTTGGTCTAAAGTTGATCCTGGACCAGCTGTGTGATGATCAATAATTAGAGATGCACCGATCCGATATCAATATCTGTATCGGTCCCGATATAGGAAAAAATTCTAGATCGGGTATCGGTGACAATGTGACCGATCCATAAAGGCAAATCTATTCAGTCCAATTATATGCGTTGTGCTCTGCGTAACGTCATGCGCTAGTGAACCGGCCGCATAGATTGTTTTCAAAATGGAGCGAGCGAAAGGATCAGCCATCTGGAACCGGGCAGCCGCTCTCAGTTGTCGGGGATAAGGGATTCCGGCTGCTAGTTAACCACCCGGAACCACGCTACGACATGGTAAGCCGAAAATATTTGTCGGAGACGGCGCTACCTGAACTGCACGGTAAAGTGTGCAAACACATATTGAAGGCGATAAAAGATGTCAAATCGATAAGTTTCACGACAGACATCTGGAGCTCCGACGTTTCCCCTGTGTCACTTTTAAGTTTAACAGCACACCGGCTGGATGAAACTTTTGTGCCACACAGTGCAATGTTAAATGCAACAAACTTTCGTGGGTCGCACACCAGCGAAGCGATAGCAGCTAGCCTGAAGGAAATGTTTGACAAGTGGCAAATTCCGTTGAGCAAAATCCACGTGATTCTGAGGGACAACGCCAGCAACATGAGAAAAGCGATGGACAACCTGGGGGCGCGTAGCGTCGGCTGCGTTTTTTAAATCGATTCAGCACTGTTTTTCTCTATTAGATCGGTATCAGATCGGTATCGGTCGATACTAAACCTCAGATATCTGTATCGATATCGGAAGTGAAAAACGTGGATCGGTGCATCCCTATCAATAATCAATAATAATGATCAATAATAATGAAGTGTGGCAGGTTTAGCTAGAGATCAATACATTAATATCAAGTGACATCAGCTGTGTGTTGATCTGCTGGTCTCTGTGTGTCTCTTCAGAGACGCTTCCTTTGGGAATTGCACCTTCAACCTCACGGTGCTCGACTGTCTGCAGGGCATCAGGAAGGTGAGCTGTGATTGGCTGGATGTCAACTGTCATCATCAACTGACATCATCAGCACTCACCTGAGCGTCACACACCTTGTGTTTGTGTTTCAGGCTCTACAGCACGGCTTCTTTGACTTTGAGATGTTTGACGTGGACGAGTACGAACACTACGAGGTAAAACATCACAGTACTGAGGTGGTGATACTGACACCAGTACCTGTACTACAGGTACTAGAGGTACTACCTGTACAACCTGTACCTCTCCTACTACCAGTACTCACAGTATTTATAACCCCAGAACAGAGACTCTCCATCAGTCTGACCTGATGGAAGCTGTTGTTTCCATTGTCGACGATGAGCTGCAGACTTTCTCTACTCTGTTGGTGGACTTGAACCTATGTGTTTGTGTTGGTGGACTTGAACCTATGTGTTTGTGTTGGTGGACTTGAACCTGCGTGTTTGTGTTGGTGGACTTGAACCTTCGTGTTTGTGTTGGTGGACTTGAACCTGCGTGTTTGTGTTGGTGGTACTTGAACCTGCGTGTTTGTGTTGGTGGGACTTGAACCTATGTGTTTGTGTTGGTGGGACTTGAACCTGCGCGTTTGTGTTGGTGGGACTTGAACCTGCATCTTTGTGTTGGTGGGACTTGAACCTGCGCGTTTGTGTTGGTGGGACTTGAACCTGCATGTTTGTGTTGGTGGGACTTGAACCTGTGTTTGTGTTGGTGGGACTTGAACCTATGTGTTTGTGTTGGTGGGACTTGAACCTGCTTGTTTGTGTTGGTGGGACTTGAACCTGTGTGTTTGTGTTGGTGGGACTTGAACCTATGTGTTTGTGTTGGTGGGACTTGAACCTGCGTGTTTGTGTTGGTGGGACTTGAACCTATGTGTTTGTGTTGGTGGGACTTGAACCTGCGCGTTTGTGTTGGTGGGACTTGAACCTGCTTGTTTGTGTTGGTGGGACTTGAACCTGCGTGTTTGTGTTGGTGGGACTTGAACCTGCGTGTTTGTGTTTCAGCGGGTTGAGAACGGAGATCTGAACTGGATTGTCCCGGGGAAGTTTGTGGCCTTCAGCGGACCTCATCCTAAAACTAAGATAGAGAACGGTGAGTTGACGGAGAGACTCCTTTAATCTGTCAACAGGAGGAGGATATTATTATTATTATTATTATCTTTATCACACCTCGGGGGGCGTGTTCAAGCTGACATGTCTTGTTGTTGTGTAACACCTGTTGATGCTCCGCCCCCTACAGGTTACCCTCTCCACGCCCCCGAGGCGTATTTCCCGTACTTCAGGAAACACGATGTGACCACCGTCGTCCGTCTGAACAAGAAGATCTACGACTCCAAACGCTTCACCGACGCCGGCTTCGACCACTACGACCTCTTCTTCTTAGACGGCAGCACGCCCAGTGACATCATCACACGCCGCTTCCTACACATCTGTGAGAGCACGGACGGCGCTGTGGCTGTCCACTGCAAGGGTGAGGACTTCCTGTCCTGAACTACCACTTCCTGTCCTGTAGGATATCTTCCTGTCCTGTGGGATGTCTTCCTGTCCTGAATGATAACGTTGTCTCTGTCTCTGTGTGTCAGCTGGTCTGGGCAGGACAGGCTCTCTGATTGGCTGTTACCTGATGAAACACTACCGCTTCACAGCAGGTGAGGCCATCGCCTGGATCCGGGTGTGCAGACCGGGCTCTGTGATTGGACCACAGCAGAACTTCCTGGAGGAGTGAGTCCCTGACTATTGAGCTCAGATACAGTAATACTGTGTACTGCAGTAATACTTTAGTACACAGTATTACTGCAGTACACAGTAATACTCACAGTGTTTGTGTTTACAGGAAGCAGGCAGCGCTCTGGTTGCTAGGTGACAGCCAGCGGTCCCAGAAGGCTAAGCTGGAGGAGAGAGTGATGTCATCTCACCTCATCACCTCTATGGATGACCTCACTTTAAACTCCACCCACAACAGTCTGCACGAGGTCAGAAACACACACACACACACACACACACACACACACACACACACACACACACACACACACACACACACACACACACACACACTATATGAACAGAAGTACAATAACATTTGGTTTGAATCACTTTAAACAGATCAGGTTCTTGTTAACAGCAGTATTCTTCACATAGTATCAGTTATATTTCTACTATCTGTGCTCAGTGTGTGACTTTATTTAAACGTTCCACTGCTGTGCAACATGAATAAAATGTTCCACACGTTTCATCAACATGTGTGTCTTCTGTCTTCATACAGTCAGAGCATGTGAACGCAGCTCCCACTGTTCATCAGTATAATGCACCGTAACTCAGACAACGGTTACCCGGAGATGTCCGGTAGTCTCCGGTGAGAGACGGCCGGTGCGCGTTGTGACTCCGTCTCTTTTGTAGTCCTCTCCTCTTCGTACGACTCGTGTGTTCTTCTGGTGACGGTGCGTCTGGAGGGAGGCTCCTACGTGACGTCATTCATGATCCTGATCCTGATACGGTTGACCGTGGCTAAGTGAAGATCAGGGCCGCCTTTCAATCAGAGGGTCAGCGGTTCGATCCCCGGCTCCTGCTCTACTAGTCTCATGTCAATGTGTCCTTGAGCAAGACACTTAACCCCAAAATGGCTCCTGTAGCTGCGTCTACGGTGTGTAGATAGATACTGAATTGTAAGTTGCTTTGGATAAAAGCGTCTGATAAATGACCGTAATGTAAATGTAATGTAATCCTGAGAACGTTCCTCAGACCGACGTCTTCTCAACACTAGTCGTCCTCAGTTTGTATCTCTCCACTTCTCTGTGGCGTCTGTTAGCTTGTCTTTAGTTTATCTCTACTTCTCCACACGCTGCATCAACGTAGTGATGAAGACTCCTCCACCGCTGCCAGTGAGCAACGGACTTTCAAAATAATAATAAAAAAACCAAACTGCGTTAATGCGATAAAATAATTGTCGGCGTTAATTAATTAATTAACGAATGCGTTAACGTGTTAACTTGCTAATATATATGTATATATGTATGTATATATATATATATATATATATATATATATATATATATATATATATACATGTGTGTGTATATATATATATATGTATATATATATACATGTGTGTGTGTATATATATATATATATATATATATATATATATATATACACACACATGTATGTATATATATATATATATATATATACATGTGTGTGTGTGTGTGTATATACTGTGTATATATATATATATATATCTATAGACACACGTATATGGAACACATCAGTGGTCTCATGGTGTGTTTGATTCGTCCACCAGAGTGAGGCGGTGGACAGCGGTCCAGCCCTGACTCAGGGAGACAAACTGAGAGCCTTAAAGAGCCGGAGACACCCCCGACCCGCCACCACAGGAGCTCTCAGGTACCAGGTCCAAGACCAGAACCTCATGTATATCTTGTGTATTAGTAAACAGAGGGATCTGCCTCGTTTAAATAACTTGCTTTAACTGAAGCCACGCCCACTTTCTTTCAGAGTGGAGGAGATGAAGGTTCACAGCAGGTCGGCCTCTCAACCGCTCAGGTACCTCTGAACACCTCCGTACATGAATCATGACTTTAATGAGCTACGTTAGCTACATGCTAACGGAGCTCATGACAAACAGTAATGCTCACTAACGAGCCGTTTGTAAAAAAAAAAAAAACTGTCACGTTCAACAGTTTTTATATTAATGTAACAACATCCAAATGTGTTCTTGATGAATATTTCAAATACTTTTAAATACATTTATTTGTGGATTTTTATTAAATTGATTCCAAACAAGAACTGTTTGTGTGCATCACAAATATATTTGTGAATCTTATTTTGTATACATTTATTTATAAAATATCTTTCATTAATATCATTGATATTGAGATTTGTCATAACTCCAGGAAACATCATCCAGGATGTTCTTTGTTGTACAAGTCAGATTAAATGAAACTAAAGAGTCTTCACTGATACTAAACAGTAATCACTACTAGTAGTATGATGTGTTGATCATAATATGTGTCACTGTGTTTAGATGGTCAATGGGTGGTCAGGGCCCCCCCTCCCCCCTCAAGCCCTCCAAATTCCCAGCATCCTCTGCTTCTGCTGCCGCCAAGAGGATCGGAAGAAGTCCGTCATCAACGGCGTCCAACATCAGGAGGTCAGTGTCACCGCTCACTTCCTGTCTCACTTCCTGTCTGACTCAACCTGCTCTTCATCACCAGCTCCTGTACTACCTGTCAGTACTTCTACACAGACTGTACTACCTGTTACTAACATTAAACCGCTACTGTCACACTTCTTAGGACTAATACACATGTAGTAGTATCTGTTTGTACCATTCAACAACTTGCAGTACTTGACAGTACTAATACACCTCGAGGAGTAGATCTTAGTGCTCAAACACACTTAACAGGAGCTGTTTGTACTGATCTGGTAGGTTGTACAGTTACTGCCATTAAACAGCTTGTAGTTTATTTTAGTTCAAGTACACAGTCAGTAGTACCTCTTAGTATTAATACTCAGCTGGTACTATCAGTACAGCTTGCAGTAACTGTTACTACCAGTATACAGTCTGCAATATTTGTCAGATAATCTTAAGATTATGCCTTAATACTGAAGAAGCTGTTGGTGCCTAAACGGAACATGTCATGTAATCCAGATTTAAACTGGTGTGAACTGGTTTAAACTGGTGTTTTAAACTGGTGTGAACTGGTTTAAACTGGTGTTTTAAACTAGTGTGAACTGGTTTAAACTAGTGTTGTAAACTGGTGTGAACTGGTTTAAACTGGTGTTTTAAACTAGTGTGAACTGGTTTAAACTAGTGTTGTAAACTGGTGTGAACTGGTTTAAACTGGTGTTTTAAACTGGTGTTTTAAACTGGTGTGAACCGGTTTAAACTGGTGTTTTAAACTGGTGTGAACCGGTGTTTTGAACTGGTGTGAACCGGTTTAAACTAGTGTTTTAAACTGGTGTGAACCGGTGTAAACTACTGTGAACCAGTTTAAACTGGTGTTTTTAAACTAGTGTTTTAAACTGGTATGAACTGGTTTTAACTGGTGTTTTAATTCGGTGTGAACTGGTGTTACTGTGTTTACATCTCCCGCCCTCTCAGTTATGTGTATATTGTGTGTTGTAGGTTGTGTACATGTGTTAATGTGTGCCCCCCCCCCAGCTCTCGGTTGGCCTCCTCTCTCTCTGATCTTTACGCTGTGGACGCTGAGGACTCCTCCTCCCATGTGTCTCTCAGCTCCTCCCCCTCTCCTCTGGCCCCACCCTCTCTGTGTCGCTATGGTAACGGGCCCCGCGGTGCACAGCACGAGGTCAACAACAACAGCAGCAGGCCGGGCCCTCAGGACTTAAGGGGCCCCGGGCCCTACAGCGTCCTAAAGGGTCCTTCAGGACGTTACCTAAGCCGCTCCATACCTGTAAGTCCTTAGCTCCGCCCCTCTCTGCTCATTGGTTGTCTCTGTTCTGACATCATTAACACACTGGATGAAGCTGATAATTTGAGTTTAATAAATGATAATAACAAGAAAAACGTTACATCAAAGGAAAAGATTTTCTGCTTCTATTCAAGTTTATCTGGAATATAAAATACCAAGTTTATCTAGAATATAAAATACCAAGTTTATCTAGAATGTAAAATACCAAGTTTATCTAGAATGTAAAATAACAAGTTTATCTGGAATGTAAAATAACACGTTTATCTAGAATGTAAAATAACACGTTTATCTATAATGTAAAATAACACGTTTATCTAGAATGTAAAATAACACGTTTATCTGGAATGCAAAATAACACGTTTATCTGGAAAGTAACATAACAAGTTTATCTAGAATATAAAATAACAAGTTTATCTAGAATGTAAAATAACACGTTTATCTGGAATGTAAAATAACACGTTTATCTGGAATGTAAAATAACACGTTTATCTGGAATGTAAAATAACACGTTTATCTGGAATGTAAAATGACACGTTTATCTGGAATGTAAAATAACACGTTTATCTGGAATGTAAAATAACACGTTTATCTGGAATGTAAAATAACACGTTTATCTAGAATGTAAAATAACAAGTTTATCTAGAATATAAAATACCAAGTTTATCTAGAATGTAAAATAACAAGTATATCTATAAAATAACAAGTTTATCTTGAATGTAAAATACCAGTTTATCTAGAATATAAAATAACAAGTTTATCTTGAATGTAAAATACCAGTTTATATAGAATATAAAATAACACGTCACATGACCAGGTGTGAGTCACGTGTTCTATGTAGTCAGTCACGTGACCAGGTGTGAGTCACGTGTTCTATGTAGTCAGTCACGTGACCAGGTGTGAGTCACGTGTTCTATCTAGTCAGTCACATGATCAGTGTGAGTCACGTGTTCTATGTAGTCAGTCACGTGACCAGGTGTGAGTCACGTGTTCTATGTAGTCAGTCACATGATCAGTGTGAGTCACGTGTTCTATGTAGTCAGTCACATGACCAGTGTGAGTCACGTGTTCTATGTAGTCAGTCACATGATCAGTGTGAGTCACGTGTTCTATGTAGTCAGTCACATGACCAGTGTGAGTCACGTGTTCTATGTAGTCAGTCACATGATCAGTGTGAGTCACGTGTTCTATGTAGTCAGTCACATGATCAGTGTGAGTCACGTGTTCTATGTAGTCAGTCACGTGACCAGGTGTGAGTCACGTGTTCTATGTAGTCAGTCACATGACCAGTGTGAGTCACGTGTTCTATGTAGACAGTCACATGACCAGTGTGAGTCACGTGTTCTATGTAGACAGAGTCACATGACCAGTGTGAGTCACGTGTTCTATGTAGACAGAGTCACATGACCAGTGTGAGTCACATGTTCTATGTAGTCAGTCACATGACCAGTGTGAGTCACGTGTTCTATGTAGACAGAGTCACATGACCAGTGTGAGTCACATGTTCTATGTAGACAGTCACATGACCAGTGTGAGTCACGTGTTCTATGTAGACAGTCACATGACCAGTGTGAGTCACGTGTTCTATGTAGACAGAGTCACATGACCAGTGTGAGTCACATGTTCTATGTAGTCAGTCACATGACCAGTGTGAGTCACGTGTTCGATGTAGACAGAGTCACATGACCAGTGTGAGTCACGTGTTCTATGTAGACAGAGTCACATGACCAGTGTGAGTCACATGTATATATGTGAATATATACATATATACATAGTCACTTATATACATAGTCACATATATATATATATATATATATATATATATATATATATATAGAGACACAGAGATGATATTTGACGGCTGTCTTTATGTTTTTTCTTTCAGTCTCTTCAGTCTGAGTACATCCAGTACTAGAACTACAGAACTCACCTGAAGACACATTACCCACAATCCCCTCTGTCTAGAATGCTCAAAGGGAAACTAATAAAGCAGCTCAGTGAGCGAAGGGACTCTCATAACATCTGCTCACACTGTATGTTAATGAGCTGTTTGTAAATTAGCTGTATGTTAATGAGCTGTATGTAAATGAGCTGTACGTAAATGAGCTGTATGCTAATAAGCTGCATTTGACAGTGTTATATGTTAATGAGGTGTATGTAAATGAAGTGTATGCTAATGAGCAGGAGTCTGAATATGATTGATAATGATGATCATCTACAGAAGAAGATATATTTAGGTAAAGATAGATTTTATATTTCTTATTTGTGACAGAAGAAGATATTTTTCTTTTGTTTTTTTTTAATGAACTGAAGGGTCAGACGATGACATCATACTTACAGTATTTACTTCCTGTCTCTGACCAGTGGTCGGTCTGTGTTTATGCTTTTATAATCAACAGCAATAATAGTAACAGTAGAAGAAGAAGGGACCCAAAAACTCAGGAAAACTGCAGCAGCAACATTTGAAGTTTAAACAGTTTGTCTTCTTCTCGTCCTCATGAATCTCTTCTTCTCCTGAAAGTCCTTAATGAGCAGCTAGTAAAGAAACCAATGGTGACTCACATGACGCGTCGTGACTCACGTGTCGTGACATGTCGCGACTCAAGAGACGTGACATGTCGTGACTCACGTGTCGTGACGTGACTCACGTGTCGTGACTCGCATGGCGTGACGTGACTCGCGTGGCGTGTCACATGGCGTGTCACATGACTCGTGTGACTCAAGAGCCTTTCTCGGCGGTTGATTAGATGTTTCCTGCGTGACTTCCTGTCCTCTGACAATCGTCTTTCTTAATCCTACCTCTACATTCTTACATTAACCCTTAAAGACCTGGGGAGGAAACAACACAGACCTTTTCAAAATAAAAGCTCCTGGGACGAACAGGAAAATTAATTGATTGAAACAAACCACAAGTTAATTGGTTTGAGGAAAGTTTGTGAGCGTACGACTTCCTGTGATTCAGTTATTTATCAGAAACGGTTTCTCAGACTTCGAAGTGCCTTAAAGATGTCAGGATCTTCATTTTCATTCACCACAGCAGAGGCTTTTATTTTGGAATGAACCACATCCTGAGTGATATTTAAATGAAGAAGTTGTTGCTGATCCTGTATTTTGATGTTGAAGTATTTTATTGAAGGGAAAAGTTATAAAATAACTTTCAGATGTACGTTTTTATGAGACAGAAAATAAACTATTTACTTTTCTGACTTCTGTTTCCTGTTTTCATATTTGTGTGTTAAAGACGTGATGACATGTAAGGTACTCAAGTACAAACTCGAGGTACTTCTACTTCACTTCCCTCTATTTCACTTCATCTCAGAGATATACTGTAGTACAAATATTTTACTCATCTGACGGAGATGAGGTCAGACATGTTGGACACTATGAACTCGGACGTGTCACCTGAACTCTTCACCTTCACTCAGGTGACACAAACCAGAGAAAGTGACTTTGGTCACATGACTCCTCAGAGCTCATCACTCTGATCAACAACAGTCCCTCAGTCTGTTATCACACACTGATGACAACCAATCAATCAATCAACCTATCATCATCATGGCTGACTAGAACTACAGGTTGATCAACAAAGATGGAGACAATAAATGAACAGTGAAATTATTAAGACACCCTTTATTTTCTTTAAATCATTTTAATTGATCCTGAAAGACGAAACAGAGAATGTGTTTTCAGTCATAAAAACAGTTTCATCTTCCTGTAAAGAGACAGAAACGTCTCAGTCCGTCCTGCAGAGGGCGCTGTGGTCTGTAGACTGATGACCTCACACTCAGAGAGAAGGGGGGAGGGAGAGAGAGAGAGAGACAGAGAGAGGGAGAGACAGACAGAGAGAGAGAGAGAGACAGAGAGAGGGAGAGAGAGCGAGGGAGAGACAGACAGAGAGAGAGAGAGGGAGAGAGAGAGAGAGAGACAGAGAGAGGGAGAGAGAGAGAGAGTGAGAGAGAGAGAGAGAAGGAGGCAGAGAGACAGACGGACATCAGGCTTCAGAGGAGGCGTTCTGTGTTCAGATCTTTGGAGGGTTTACAGACTGCTTTGTTCCTCGTTCGTTCATTTCTTCATCGACTCTTCAGACTGAGATGTCTCCTCTGTCTCTTCTCGCAGGTAAAATTATTCATATTATTTATTATATTTTAATACATATTTTTTACTGTCAAGTGTGTATCTTCTCACCCTTTTGTTCTGTTGAATGAGATTTATTGACGTTTTATTCTGAAATCTTCAGTCTGATGTTAAACTATTGGTTCATGTTGTGTTTGTTTAAAACTGCATAATAATAATTTAAAGAGGAAAACGTGATGAAAGGAGAAAGAAGTTTATCAGAGTTAGTAAACAGCTGGTGACTCTGCGAGGGGTCACGACCCAGAGGTTGAGAAACTGTCATGGATTTATTTAATTTGATCAGTTTCTGTTTTAGCCTTTTACAGTTTTAAACATCACGTCTTTGTGTTTCATGTCGAGCTTCAGATAAAAGATGAAAGTTATTCAACAATATAACAGCAGCTTTGAACCTCCTGATAACAGCTGCACCACAATGGATTCAGGGTTTATTTTCAAAAGCTCTCAGTGAGCAAGACTCCAAAGGGCAGTAGGGCCAGCAGTCAGGTAATAGGTATCACACAGGTCATGTTACCGACATGTTACATGTCGGTAACATGTCTGTTACCTGTGTGATACATATCTGTTACCTGTATGATACATATCTGTTACCTGTATGATACATATCTGTTACATGTCTGTAATCTGTATGTTACATGTCTGTAACCTGTATGTTGCATGTCTGTAACCTTTATGTTACATGTCTGTAACCTGTATGTTGCATGTCTGTAACCTGTATGTTACATGTCTGTAACCTGTATGTTGCATGTCTGTAACCTGTATGTTACATGTCTGTAACCTGTATGTTGCATGTCTGTAACCTTTATGTTACCTGTCTTTAGCCTGTATGTTGCATGTCTGTAACCTGTATGTTACATGTCTGTAACCTTTATGTTGCATGTCTGTAACCTGTATGTTGCATGTCTGTAACCTTTATGTTACCTGTCTTTAACCTGTATGTTGCATGTCTGTAACCTTTATGTTACATGTCTGTAACCTGTATGTTGCATGTCTGTAACCTTTATGTTACATGTCTGTAACCTGTATGTTGCATGTCTGTAACCTTTATGTTACCTGTCTTTAACCTGTATGTTGCATGTCTGTAACCTGTATGTTACATGTCTGTAACCTGTATGTTGCATGTCTGTAACCTGTATGTTGCATGTCTGTAACCTGTATGTTGCATGTCTGTAACCTGTATGTTACATGTCTGTAACCTGTATGTTGCATGTCTGTAACCTGTATGTTGTATGTCTGTAACCTGTATGTTGCATGTCTGTAACCTGTATGTTGTATGTCTGTAACCTGTATGTTGCATGTCTGTAACCTGTATGTTGCATGTCTGTAACCTGTATGTTGCATGTCTGTAACCTGTATGTTACATGTCTGTAACCTGTATGTTACATGTCTGTAACCTGTATGTTACATGTCTGTAACCTGTATGTTGCATGTCTGTAACCTGTATGTTACATGTCTGTAACCTGTATGTTGCATGTCTGTAACCTGTATGTTACATGTCTGTAACCTGTATGTTACATGTCTGTAACCTGTATGTTACATGTCAGTTACATGTCTGTAACCTGTATGTTACATGCCTGTAACCTGTATGTTACATGTCAGTTACATGTCTGTAAGTGTTTGTTTCTAATGACCTGTTATGGCTTTTTACAGTTTTGTCCAAACTTCTTTTTTCCTGTTGAATGTAAAATGTGTTCCTTATTCATCTGTTGAATGTCTTTGAATAACACAGACTGCATGCTTTCTTCCTGCCTTTCATCTATTTCATTGTAAAAGGTTTCCTGTTTTTATTTAATTTTAAATCGTTGAGCTCCAGAGTCTGTCTGAAATGTTTTTATTAATATCATGTATAACATGTTTCTAGATGAACAGGTTGAAGAGTCGTTCTCTCTGTTTGCAGCCGGTTGATGAATTGAAGTCACACCTGTATTGTTGTTGTTGTTGTTTATCTTCCCAGCTGTGTTGCTGATGTCATCGTGCTGCGTTCAGGGTCTGCATGTGGAGGTGTTTCCCAGAAGGCCTCTGTTCAGGCTGGGGGAGCATCAGCAGCTGGTGTGTCGGGTCCAGGACTGTCCCACAATGCCGAGCGTGTCCTGGTCCGTGCTGTGGGACCGACCTCAGACGGCCTCCGTCAGCACCAACGGGACCTGGTCTGTGATCAGCTTTAACCCCGTGATGATGGAGCATGAAGGAGATCTGCTCTGTAAAGTCGGCTGTGGAGGAGAGAACAAGCAGATCAAGACGACTGTGCAGGTTTACTGTGAGTTCACACACATGTACTCAAGTACTGTACTTAAGTACACATCTGAGGTACTTGTACTTTACTTCAGTACTTTCTACTTTTATTATCATCTTGTCTTCCACTACTGTACTACATATCAGAGGTACATGTTGTACTTTATACTGTACTACATCTCAAAGGTACATATTGTACTTTATACTGTACTACATATCAGAGGTACATGTTGTACTTTATACTGTACTACATATCAGAGGTACATGTTGTACTTTATACTGTACTACATCTCAAAGGTATATATAGTACTTTATACTGTACTACATCTCAGAGGTACATATTGTACTTTATACTGTACTACATCTCAGAGGTACATATTGTACTTTATACTGTACTACATATCAGAGGTACATGTTGTACTTTATACTGTACTACATCTCAAAGGTATATATAGTACTTTATACTGTACTACATCTCAGAGGTACATATTGTACTTTATACTGTACTACATCTCAGAGGTACATGTTGTACTTTATACTGTACTACATATGAGAGGTACATGTTGTACTTTATACTGTACTACATATCAGAGGTACATATTGTACTTTATACTGTACTACACCTCAGAGGTACATATTGTACTTTATACTGTACTACACCTCAGAGGTACATATTGTACTTTTGCAGCCTTCCCATCAGCCCCTCTGATCCTGGGCCAGGACCACCTGAGTCTGGGGGTGGAGTCTGTCCTCACCTGTCAGGTGTCTGATCTTTACCCCGCTGAGCTGCTGACCCTCAGCTGGCTCAGAGGTGACGTCGTCCTGCAGAGCATTATGGGAGATCCTGGATCCGTCTCAGTCCGGTCTGAGTACAGATTCACCCCTCTGGAACTGGACTCTGGAGGAAACATCAGCTGCAGGGCCACGATGGAGCTGCAGGACCTGCCAGCCGAGGACAAGACCAGATTGACCACTGTCCTCCTAAACCTGCTCTGTGAGTCCTCCAGTGTCTGTCTTTAGTTCAGACCGTTGTTTTACATAATTATTCATTGTCCCTCAGGACTGTTCATTGTCCCACAAGACTGTTCATTGTCCCACAGGACTGTTCATTGTCCCACAAGACTGTTCATTGTCCCACAAAACTGTTCATTGTCCCACAGGACTGTTCATTGTCCTACAAGACTGGTCATTGTCCCACAAGACTGTCCATTGTCCTACAAGACTGTTCAGTGTCCCTCAAGACTGTTCATTGTCCCACAGGACTGATCATTGTCCGCAAGACTGTTCATTGTCCCACAGGACTGTTCATTGTCCCACAAGACTGTTCATTTTCCCACAGGACTTGTTCATTGTCCCACAGGACTGTTCATTGTCCCACAGGACTTGTTCATTGTCCCACAGGACTGTTCATTGTCCCACAGGACTGTTCATTGTCTTCAACTCAAAACCCTTACAAGATAAATATATTTAAGTAAACTGAACGTGTGCTTCTAATGATCTACAACGTATAAACATCCGTCTAACAGATCCTCCTCTTCCTCTTCAGATGCTCCTGTTGTCAAGACGACATCAGACTCTGTGTTGGTGATGGCCGGCTCTCCGCTCACTCTCACCTGCATTGCGGAGGGAAACCCCGATCCCACCGTCACCTGGAGCTACAGGTGGGCAGACGGTCGGTCTGAGGTACGCGGTCGAGGCCGACAGCTGGTCCTCACGGCGGTGACTCCGTCTGAGGCCGGACGCTACGACTGTGAGGCCCGGAACTCAGAGGGGAACCGGACAGCTGAAGTGGAGGTCACCGTTCACGGTGAGAGTGAAGCTCTTGTTTCATTCACTATCTCTGTGCAACTGGAGACTGACATACCTGTCTCCTCCTCCACCAGCTCCGCCCACCAACACCTCCCTCTCAGTGAGTCCAGGTGAGGAGGTGCTGGAGGGTCAGCAGGTGACGTTGACCTGCCGCTCAGACGGAGCTCCGCCCACCACGCTGGTGCTGAGGAGGGAGGGGGCGGAGCTCCAGAGGACTGACCCCGCCTCCTCCTCGCTCTCCTTCAGCCTCTCCTCTGCCCAGCTGGAAGACTCCGCCCACTATCAGTGTGAAGCCTCCAACCAGTACGGATCCCGACTGGTCTCCAGCTCCGTCACCGTCTCAGGTACTGGTTTACTTCTACAGCTTCATCCTTGTTTCATGCTTATTTTATTGGGAATTTTAGATTCCGGTTCCGTTTTATTGTGAGGCTCAAATCTTTTATTTATAATAGTTTTAAAAAGTTCACGTTAAAAGCTGATGCTTCAAAATAGAAATAGCCAGCTTGCTAATTCCACCATGCTTTAATGCTACACTGGTTACAGAAAATAAGGACGTTAGCTTGCTACAACAGCCACAATGGTAACGGCAGACATTAAAATGGCCGACGCTCTGACATCCAGATATATTGATTTGAATGGGACGTCCCATCTACACCTTTTTATGTTACGATAGTTTAAGGCTAATGTTACAATGCTAATATTTAAAGATATTATTTAAAGTTAGTGTTTAGAGTCACTTTACAATGCTAATGTGCAAGTCTGAAGCTAATTTTGAAGCTAATGTTTAAAGCTAATGTTTGAAGCTAATGTTTGAAGCTAATGTTTGAAGCTAATGTTTAAAGCTAATGTTTGAAGCTAATGTTTAAAGCTAATGTTTGAAGCTAATGTTTAAAGCTAATGTTTGAAGCTAATGTTTAAAGCTAATGTTTGAAGCTAATTTTAGCTACAAACAACTTAATAACAGTCTGCAGAATAATCCAGACTAATCTTTCAGTGTTGATCTTGTCAGCTCACCCTCTGCAGGTGGAGGTGAGTCCAGTGGTCTCACCAGCAGAGAAGGGTTCAGGTCTGGTTCTGACCTGCAGAGCCTCCGGATGTCTCCACCCTCCCATCTTCACCTGGAGGACAGACGCGGACCGGATCGTCCTCAGAGGGACGGAGCAGGACGGACTGTCCTTGCTTCACCTGCAGGACCTGGACCTGAAGGATGAGGGAGGATACAGGTGTGAGGGCGAATGTGACTCCGTCATCAGGACCTCGGCCATCCAGGTCCAGGTCTACTGTGAGTCTGAGACCCTGAGGCTGCTTTCACACCTGTAGTGGTTCACCTGGTCCGGACCAAGGAAACAAATGATACTGGTTTTATTTTATTTCCACAGAAATGGAAAACGTTTGTGTTGAAACATCAGAAGTTGAACTTTATTGATCTTTAATCTCCAGATAAACTAGTTTGTTTTTATTGGCCAAATGTCTGAGAGCCAATCAGAAGGAGTTTGTCTTTGTACCATGTGACCCAGAGAGGTTTCCACCCCCTCATCTGTTTTCAGTCTGAAGAGGACAAACTGACCGACAGGAAGTGACATGGCAGGGGAGAAAGAGGCCAAATACCCCCCCAAATACCCTCCCCCCCCCCAAACACACACACACACACACACACACACACACACACACACACAGTGAGTTCCTCCCCCACATAGACAACATACTGGCTCTCCACTGACTCTGAATCAGGAACATTAACTCAAACTTTATGGACCCCAAATGTCCATGATGCCAGAATAAACTGTGAGGGACTTCCTGTCAGCTCTTTATCTCTTTTAAATGTCGACGAATCACTTTAACACGTTAATGGTTCACAGGGATCCGGATCCATTAGAGGCCTCGTCTTTAACCAGGGACCAACAAGTTGTGTCAACAAGTTGTGTGTCAGATATCAGAGTGTCCTTGAACGCACCGTCACAGACACAAAGCTTCACACAGACAGCAGGATGTGTTGGAGATGATCTCTGGTGTTCTTCTTCTCCCAGCATTCCCGTCTGATCCGGTTCTGGAGGATCCTGGTCCCATCCTACTGGGTCAGGAGGCGGTCCTCCACTGTAACGTCAGCAGCGTCTTCTGGGCCAATCAGATGAGGATCCTGTGGCTGTCAGGGAACACAACGCTGATGTCAGAGTCGGTCGCGTTCTCCGGTTCCCTACAGAACATCTCGTCGGTCCTTCGAATGCGGGTCCAGGAGGACCAGAAGGTTCTGACCTGCAGGGCTGAGCTGCTGATGGAGGACGGAGACGTGTGGAGGTCCAGGAGGACCAGCGTCACCCTGCAGGTCCATTGTGAGTGTCTGAGGACCGACTGAAGGCTTTTATTGAGGAGCAGGTTTAGGTTCTGATGATGTTTGTGTTCCAGATC
This sequence comes from Cebidichthys violaceus, assembly GCF_023349555.1. Taxonomy (NCBI): domain Eukaryota; kingdom Metazoa; phylum Chordata; class Actinopteri; order Perciformes; family Stichaeidae; genus Cebidichthys; species Cebidichthys violaceus. Next base: position 2,645,434 of record NW_027176539.1, on the reverse strand, counting down.
CTCCCAGGAGAACCTCCCTCTCAGTGAGTCCAGGTGAGGAGGTGCTGGAGGGTCAGCAGGTGACGTTGACCTGCCGTTCAGACGGAGCTCCGCCCACCACACTGGTCCTGAGGAGGGAGGGGGCGGAGCTCCAGAGGACTGACCCCGCCTCCTCCTCCTCGCTCTCCTTCCACCTCTCCTCCGCCCAGCTGGAAGACTCCGCCCACTATCAGTGTGAAGTCTCCAACCAGTACGGATCCCAACTGGTCTCCAGCTCTGTCACCGTCTCAGGTACTGGTTTTACAGGAAGGTGGTTCTGACATAGTGGGGGGGGGGGCTGAGGAGTCCAGCTCTTCTTCTTCTGCTTCTTGTCTCTGGGTAGTTGTGACAGATGTTATCTGAAGAGTGGACCTCTCACTCCTCACATGATGCTGAGGACAGAAATAACCTCTGACTCCTCTGTTGAGCAATGTGTCAGACACTTAGAGCCTCCGGCTGCTGATGGAGACCAGACTGAAGTGGACTGAAGTGGTCCTCAGTCTGTTGTTTCACTCAACACCGTTCATTCAGTTTACTGTTGTTTTCCTTTTCAAACACAAAACAATGAATGATGTCAGAGGAAGTTACCGTCAGTGTTCTTGTTATGTTGTGATGATCAAACACAAACTTTCAGTTTTACTTTTGTTCACTTCAGGAAACTTCAGGAAAAACTACAGCTTTCATTGTTTAACAACACGTCTCTACATCTTCAGAGATGAATCTAGCGATCAAGTTTATTGGCTAAAAAATGAATAAGCAAGTATTTTGAGAATCAGTTAGTTTCAGTTATTATAAGTAAGTTAGTCTTGGTCCTGGTACTGCAGGTACTACAGGATCCTGCTGCTCCTCTAATGTTTCTTCAGTCTGTCAGACCTTCTGATCTTCAGGTAGTTTCTCTACACCTCTGTGAGTCATGTGACCAGTTTCTGCATCAGCTGGATTCTGTTACTCTGATCTGGTTTCTTGTGGTCCAGCTCCTCCGAGAAACACCACTGTCCTGGTCCTGCCGTCTACGGTGGTCCAGGAGGGACAAAATGTCACCATCTGCTGCCAGACCGTCAGCTTCCCGCTGTCAGCCGTGGTCCTGAGGAAACTGACCAATGGGATGGAGCTGTATTCAACCAATGGAACCTTCCTATTAGTCAACATGACGGCCAGAGACGCTGGTCTGTACCAGGTCAACGTCACCAACAACCTCGGGTACCAGGTCAAAGTCTTCAGCATCAGCGTCAGGGGTCAGTGAGACCAGTCCTTCAGTTTAGTCTCCAGTCTGGTGGTTTAAAGAAGTTTCAGTAGGAATAAACGGGTTTTATTGTATTCTGAAGTTTCTGTCTCCTTCGGTTCCCACAGAGAGAAGCATCAGTGTTCCTCCCAGTCTCAGCGCTGTCCTCGTCCCAGTCATCTGCATTGCTGCTGGACTAGCAGCTGCTGCTCTGCTCCTCGACTACCTGAGGAGATCCAGGAAGAAAGGTTTCTATCAGCTGCCCCAGTCTGCCCCTCCTTCAGCCTGAGGCTAGCAGGTGGCTACCAAGTCTCTACACGTGGCTACCACGTCCTAGCATGCAGCTATCGAGTCCCAACATGTGGTTACCAAGTCCCAATATGCGGCTACCACGTATTAACATGTGGCTACCACGTTCCAATATGGGCCTTCCAAGTCCCAACATGTGACTACCATCTCTCAGCGTATGGCTACTAATTTGCAACATGTGATTTGAACATCCTTAGCTGTGGCTTGTATTACCCAAAACATGACTACAACTTCTAATATCCCATTGTGTGGCAACTAAGTCCCAATATGCAGCTATCGAGTCCCAACACATTACATTACAGTCATCCAAAGCGACTTACAATTCAGATTCTATCATACCGTATTTTGGGGTTTAGTGTCTTGCTCAAGGACACATCGACATGCGACTAGTGGTGCCGAGGATCGAAGCGCCGATCCTCTGATTGAAGGATGGCCCTGCTATCCACATAGCCACAGTCGTCCTACCTGTGGCTTGTATTACCAAAAACATGACTACCACTTCAAATATCCAATTGTGTGGCAACCAAATCCCAACATGTGGCTACGAAGTCCCAGAATGCGGCTACCAAGTCCCAACACGTGGCTACCATCTCCCAGCGTATGGCTACTTATTTGCAACATGTGGTATCAATATCCTTACCTGTGGCTTGTATAACCGACTGACTACCACTTCTAATATCCCATTGTGGGAAACCAAGTCCCAACTTGTGGCCATATCCTCCTAACAGGTGACTTTGATATCTCAACATGTGGCCCCTACACCTCTACATGTTGCTACCTATTCCCAACAGGGAACCAGCTGTTTTAGTATGTGATTTTAATATCTCAACATGTGCTTACTATGACCCTGTGTGGCTACCATATCCAAAATGTGGCTACCAATTTCCAACACATGGTTGCATCATTCCAGGACACTCCAACATATGACTACTTCCTTTGCACAATATTACAATGCGCCAACTTATTATTGCAAGTATCCAATGCTTGGCTAACGCTCCTCAACATGTGGCTACAAGGCACACTGCTACATAATCAGAGATGCACCGATCGAAACCAGCTGGTTTTCAGCCGATCGGTCACATATTTCAGTCGTTGGTTTGAAAGTGAAGAAGACGTAACAAGTGACGAGAAACAACCGTAAAAACATTTTGAACTACAAAGTTAATCAGACTTTAGTTTCATATTGTAATTCATCCCCATCATGCAGCTGATAACTTCCATTGACTTTAATTATGATGCGTTCAGGTGGTGGTGCATTCAGTGAAAATGAGTACTGGCTGAAGGTGAATCATAACGTTATCATGAGGTGTTCACATGTAATCTGTAAAATGTAGTTTTGGTGATAAACTTGAATAAATCCAGTAGTTTGAGGGAGATGTTTTCACATGAATATAAAATAGATATTAGAGATGAATTATGAACACTGACTTCAGGCTGAAATGATTGATTCTAGTTGTGAGCTGAGACTTTTGATCGGTGCTTCTCTTTACATGATGAGGACATGAACAACAGTGTACTGTCCCTTTAAGTCCTCACAAACAGTCCTGTGACTGTTTTCCTCTGGTTTGGTACTCTACTTTCACTCTTTTATTAAAGATATTTATTTCTTATCTGTGATTGGACTTCCTGAGGACTTTCCAGTGATTCATCAGCTGAAGTTTCTCTTTCACTTTTGTCTCATTCGGTTTTAATAACTGGAAGTCTCCTGAAGACTAAAGACGTTTCTGTTTCAGGGTTTTACTGCTTTAGGTTTACGGGAAAACCAGCTCAGAGGAAGTCGTTGTTGAGGATGAAGATAAATCCTCTTCCTCAGGAGGTCATGTGTTCAAACCTGCAGCACCTTCAGTGAGAAGAAGAAATGTTGATGTGGAACGAGTTTCCTGCTCTCACTTTACAGTCCTGTTGATCGTCCAGCAGTCCTCTTCCTCACATCATCATCATCACTGGTCTCTGACCAGCTGGTGATCAGAAACAAACATGTCTACTAACTAAATGTGTCTTTGTGTTTGAATAATGAAAACTAGAAACTTTCACAAGAAAGACCAAAGACGCCCGAAGACGTTGCAATATATACAGTATATATATATATATATATATATATATATATATATATATATATTTAGAATATATATTTAGAATATATATATATATATATATATATATTTAGAATATATATATATATATATATATATATTTAGAATATATATATATATATATATATATATGTATATACATATATACACCAATATTACCAGTAGTATGTATTTGATGAGTCTTGTATTTGTGACGGACAGTCTTGAACTTGAGCAGATGTTGCTTCATAGAAACGTGACAAAGAAAGACTTGAACTTAACATTTCTTAACATGAACCTCATTCTGAGCTTCATGTTAAGATACAGTTACTCCATGGGGCTTTTATTTTGAAAGGGTGGGAAAGAGGAGACAGAATCATAATGTGACTGAAGTGACTGAATATCTCCAAATCGTGTGTGTGTGTGTGTGTGTGTGTGTGTGTGTGTGTGTGTGTGTGTGTGTGTGCGTGTGCGCGCTTTGGTGCATGTCTGTCATTTGTTGCCATGGTGATTGGAGCACCTGTGTGTTAGAGGCTAATTAAGAGGCGTATACAGTGATTTTCAACAATACTACCTGTCAAACCTCTGCCCCCTATACAAAAGCCATGAGTCCAATCAACAACATATGGGTACCATGAGAGAGATAAGACTCTGCTGAACGCACTGATATGTGTCTGTGGTGTAAAAAATGTGAGCTCCAGAGCTAAATACAAAACTGGTAGCGTCTGCTTTCTTTGAGAAATGAGTGGTGAGATTTAACATGGAGTTTAACATGGAGCAGCTGGTTGGAGTTCATGTCGCTCTGCGGCTCTTTGAGACAAATGTGTAAGTTTGTTGGATTCCATAGACGCATGACTGCGACCAGCACGACATTTCCAAGCTTTTTGGCCAAAAATGGTGTATAAAGAGTAAAAATTGTGGGACTCACAATTGCGCAATGTTTGTAAAAATCACAGAATACTTTTCATGCTCCGCTCCACTCTGACCGTGATGTCATCACTCTAGCACTTAACAAGTTGCGCAATACACTCATTATAAAATCTGAAACGGACCCAAAATGTTCCTGAAACTTAATCGGTGACTTCATGAAAACTGTTGCTAGCTATCAAAATGTCCATTTGGCTCAATAACGTCCATCATTTTGTCTATGTTTTAAACTTTGAATCATTTTTCTACGTTAATGTATGGCTGGTCAATATGGGTCCACAAATCTCTGAGAAAAGTCATTCCACACCATTCCCGATCAGGCCGCACGTGTTGATGTATTTTTTGCGCAGGTGCTGGCAACGCTGTGTGAGGAGAAGCGCGTCAAACTTTTGTACGGAAGATGGAGAATAAGAAGACTAGAAAATGCATTTCCTGCTGAAAATGCGTTGGAATGCTGAAAGCTGAAAGCTGAAATGAATTGCAAAAACATTGCTGAAAATACAGAAATGAGAGAGTACCTGTCTGAAAAATGTTGAAGCCCAAAAGCATTTAAACTGCACTGCTGAAAACCCTTCTAGTTGACACGTCTAACTATGGTGTCAGTAGCTGAAAATATGACAAAGAAGAAGGCTTTGAAAGTTGAAGTTTAACAGGATTTGAAGATTTTCTCCATAGATATCTTATTCAAAACAAATTGCAAAAAGCTTAATAATTCAAAAATGTAAAGATTATAAATATGACAAGTCATATCACCCTCTCCTGAAAGAGCTGAAAATTTTGATATTTGAATGGTTTCTGTGGCTTAAACAATGTGTAGTTGTAGTGATATTTGTAGTAGTAGTAGAAGTTGTATTTGTAGTAGAAGTATTGTTTGAAGTAGAAGTATTAGTAGCAAAAGAGATATTTAAAGTAGTAGTAGAAGTTGTAGTTGTAGTAGAAGTATTATTAGTAGTAGAAGTATTAGTAATTAGAAGAAGTAGTAGAAGTAGTCGGAGTAATAGCTGTAGTATTGGTTGTTGTATTTAATATAACAGTAGTAGTAGTAGAAGAAGTAGTAGTATGAGTAACAGTAATGACAGTATTTGAAGTAGCAGTAATAGCAGTAGTAGAAATACTAGTAGCATTCATACTTTTAGCTGTAGTAGTATTAGTATTGGTAGTAGCATGAATAGCAGCAGTAGTAGTAGTAGTAGCAGTTGTAGTATAAGTAATAGTAGTACTGGTAGTATTAGCAGTAGTGGTAGTAATAATAGCAGTAGTAGTAGTGGTAATAGTTGCAACAACAAAAGTTGTAGTAGAAGTAGTATTAGTAGTATTAGTAGCAGTAGTAGTAATACTAGAAATATTAGCAGCAGTAGTAGTAGTTGTCGTAGTATTAGTAAGAGCATTAATTATTTCAACAAAAAAAGCCTCATTTTGAGCTTAATGTTTAAATACAGTTAATCCATGGAGCTTTTATTTTGAAAGGGTGGGGCTGGGTGGGTTAGACAGGAGGAGAGGAGACTGAATCATAATGTTAGATAAACACAAACAGGTTATTAAATGACAGGCTTCATCAAAAGCATTTCAGTTGGAATTCATTCGGTGGGGCTTGTACTTTAAAATGGTGTGTGTGTGTGTGTGTGTGTGTGGGGGGGGGGGGGGGTCCTCTAAAAGTCTCTAATACCTGAATGACTGTATAAGAGATACACATACAGAGAGAGAGAGACACACAGAGAGATAGAGAGACACACAGAGAGATAGAGAGACACACAGAGAGATAGAGAGACACACAGAGAGAGAGATACACACGCAGAGAGAGAGAGACACACAGAGAGATAGAGAGACACACAGAGAGAGAGATACACACGCAGAGAGAGAGAGACACACAGAGAGATAGAGAGACACAGAGAGAGAGAGAGACACAGAGAGATAGAGTGAGGCTTGTGTCTGTGAGTCTGTGTGTTTATAAACATCAGTAATTAGCTCAAGTACGAACACCTGTGAGCCTGGCTGCCTTTTCATGAGAAAAGACTGGGAAACACCTGTCAAACAAAACCCCAAAAACCCCATAACCATAGCCCCTATTGCTCCAATATTAATACTGGAGAGGGAGGATGACTTGAAGAACAGATCATGGGAGTTTGTGGGAGAGAGAGACAGGCAGACAGACAGTTACATTGACTGAGTGATTTGGAGAGAGAGACAGGCAGACATACATTCAGATGAACTGAGTGTGTGGGAGAGAGAGAGACAGACAGACAGTTATATGAACTGAGTGAGTGAGTGAGAAGAGCAGACAGACAGTTATGTGTACTGAGTTAGTGAGTGAGACAGGTGGACAGACAGTCATCTGGATTGAGTGAGAAGAGCAGACAGACAGTTGTATGTACTGAGTGAGTAGGAGAGAGAGACAGGCAGACAGACAGTCAGATGGACTGACTGTGTGGGAGAGAGAGAGAGAGGCAGACAGACAGTTACATTGACTGAGTGATTTGGAAAGAGAGACAGGCAGACAGACAGTTATTTGTACTGAGTGAGTGAGAAGAGCAGACAGACAGTTATATGTACTGAGTGAGTGGGAGAGAGAGACAGGCAGGCAGACAGACAGTTACATTGACTGAGTGATTTGGAGAGACAGGCAGACAGACAGTTATATGGAGTGAGTGAGTGAGTGAGACAGGCAGACAGACAGTTATATGTACTGAGTGAGTGAGTGAGGCAGACAGACAGTTATATGTACTGAGTGTGTAGAGAGAGACAGACAGACAGAGAAAGAGAGAGAGTGTGTGTGTGTGTGTGTGTGTGTCATTGGTTCCCATGGTGACGACGCAGCAGTTGGACAGTCTGTGAGTCTGTGTGTTTATAAACATTAGTAATTAGCTCAAGCACAAACACCTGTGAGCCTGCCGCCTTTTCATGAGAAAAAAACTGGAAAACACCTGTCAAACAAAACCACAAAACTCCCATAACCATAGCCCCTATTGCTCCGATATTAAGACTGAAGTGCAAGGATGACTTGAAGAACAGATCATGCGAATATTGGATCTGTAGCGTAAAAAAAAGTGGCTTCAATGGCGATTTAGAAATGGGGTACGGTTGTCTGTGCAAGACTTTTTTGAAGTACGTTTTAACATTGGGGTCTATGGAGGAGAAAGTTGGTTTTCCTCTCAAGTAAATTCTTTTGAGCCAAATGTGTAAACCTGTGGGATTCCAAAGTCATATGTCTACGACAAGGACAAGATTAGCTACTTTTCCATCCAAAAATTATGCATGTAGAGTGAAAATTGAGGAGTCAGTCGCAAAAGACAAATATTTTTTTCACAGGAATCTCAGGCTTCTCGTCACTCTAGCGATGACATCACGCACTCTAAGCTGCGCAATACACACCCATTATAAAAGCAGAAAAGGACTGAAAAACACATGAAAGCAAAAATGCTACTATTCAAAAAGTGTAAAGGATATCAAAATGATTATAACATACAATCATTGGTCAGGGTTTTCTCAACATTTGAAAGTTTAAATGGTGTCTGTAGCTGAAAGTATGAGGAAGTAGAAGGATCTGAAAGTTGAACAAGTTTAAGAGGATTTAAAAATATTCTCCATAGACATCCCATTCAAAAAATAAGTTGCAAAAAGCTTAATAATTCAAAAAGTTGAAAGATTAGAAAAATTATGAGAAATATCACCCCTCTCCTGAAAAAGCTGAACATTTATATAGTTGAATGGTTTCTGTAGCTTAAAAAATGTGGAAGTTATTAAGTGCCAAAATACGTACGGAAGAAATAGTTGAATAAAGATTCGAAGAACAATACTTGGAATGCTGAATCAGCATTCCAACAAATAGTCCCGCAGGATTATATTCAGTGTGGCTTTGTAGCACAGAGGCAACTGCCTCTGTGCTACAAAGCCACACTGAATAATGATTATCGTCAGCTATAAAGACACTAAAGATTCTTCTGGCAGTGGGATCCGTCTAATTCCTGTCTCTCTCTCTCTCTCTCTCTCTCTCTCTCTTCTATCTGTCTCTCTTCTCTCTCTCTCTCTCTCTCTCTCTCTCTCTCTCTCTCTCTCTCTCTCTGAGCTGTTAAATGAATAAATTAAATGTTCTTTTGTTTTTTTGTTTTCGACACAAAGCTCATTGGCTCCTCATCTCGTCTCCATGGAAACATCAGGGCTTCAGATGTGAGGTGTGAATGAGGCGTCGGAGCTTTCAACCACATTTCATGGTCTTCATCAGTAAAAACACAAGAAGTTACACTAGTTCGTCCTTGTTCTGTTTGTTTAAACTTGAATTAAACCTGAAGAGAGAAATGGTGTTTGATACTTTAGGATCAACTTTAAACATTTAAACATTTAAACTCATCTTGACTCATGAACCTCTTTTTCTTTCTTGTGGTGTTTAGTGTTGGGGGGGGGGGGGGGGGGTCGTCAGGTCTTTATTTATTGTTATTATTTTAACTTCAAAGTGAAACTGCAGCAGGTCAAAGGTCAAACGACATGATAATTGCTGACAGTCGTTCTGTTTCTGCTGACTCAGCTGAAGTGTTGATGAATGTGTTGGTGATGCGTTCAGGGTCCTCTGACCTCTGAGCGTTCTGCTGCGTCTCCTCATTTTAATCTGATGGTATTTCCTGTCGCTTTGTTTTCTTCCCTCAGAGGCTCATGTGGGACTTTCAGAGACCAGTTCAGAGACCAGCTCATCTTCTTCTTCTTCTTCTTCTTCTTCTTCTTCTGAGTCACTGTTCAAACTCTCTGAACTTTATTTAAAGTCATAGACATTTTGAATATTTCCAGCAGAAGAAACAAAGAAAATACTTCAGAGACCCTGATAACTGGTTCTGGTTCTGATCGAGAACTTTGTCCAGGAACAGCACCAGGCTGTATTCTACTGGTCTTAGACCTGGTCCTGGTCTTTGTTTTAATCATCTTTTTCGTATTGGTCCCAGTCCCGGTCTTGGACTTGGTCTTAGTTAAAATGAGACCAACACAGCGGGACAGGACAGCATCATACTGCTCCTGGTCCTGGTTTTGGTCTTGTGTTCTTGGTCCTCGTCGTTGGTTTGATCCCGGGGCCCTGAAGTCTACCTGCTGAACCCTCAGAGGACCAATGAGTGAACGTGTGACAATCACCTACACACACACCTACACACACACACACAAACACACACACACACACACACACACACACACACACACACACACACACACACACACAGGAGGTGGGAACATTGTAACCGTGGTGAACTTACAGGATATTATGGTCTGTAATAGACTTGTAATAATCAGCTGATCACAGACTCTGTCATGTGACCTGATGCAGCTGATCCCAGACGATGTGATGAGCAGGGTTCTCCTGATCACAGTCACGTGATGTTTTCTGTTTGATATCAGTTATTGATTGTTGTGTTTGTGGAGCAGGACGCTGATTGGATGAACGTGAAGAGGAAAGAGAGCGGTGACGCCCCCTGCTGGTCACAACTCACCTCTCTGTCACGACTCTTATTTTGAAACACGACGAGTCAAAGTGTATTGATCAGACATGACGTCACTTTACATAAAGAAGTTCAAACAATAATAATAATAATTATAATTATTATTATATAATTATTATATAATGATTATTATTATATAATAACAATAATAATTATTATTATATAATTATCATTATTATTATTATAACACCACTCATGATAATATTTTTGATTAAAGTAAAACATAAATAATACTTTAGAATTGAACTAAAGATAATTATAAAAGTGTGAAACATATTCATTAAGGGGTCGTGTAGTTTTATGTATACTGGTGGTACAAACAGTAGTAGAAGTAGTAGTATTGGTGGTAGTTTGCTGAAGTATATCTTTGCTGCTGTAACATACAAATTTCCTTCTGGGGATGAATAAAGTATCTATCTAGTAGTAGTAGTAGTTTTATTAGTAAAGGTAGTAGTAGTAGTTTTATTAGTAGTAAAGGTAGTAGTAGTAGTAGTAGTAGTAGTAGTAGTAGTAGTTTTATTAGCAGTAGTAGTAGTAGTTTTATTAGTAGTAAAGGTAGTAGTAGTAGTAGTAGTAAAGTTAGTAGTTTTATTAGTAGTAAAGTTAGTAGTTTTATTAGTAGTAAAGGTAGTAGTTTTATTAGTAGTAGTATTGTTGTAGTTCATTACTCAGTGTAACTGCAGCGCTTTGAAACGCTCTTATTGTGAAACCCGAGCAGAGCGGAAGTTGTCAGTTAGCATCCCGCGGCTAAGTGTCCCGTGAGTGTGAGTGTGTGTGAGTGTGTGTGTGTGTTACAGGTGAGAAGATGCTACCTTTATCTGTTAAAGACGACGAGTACAAACCCGCCAAGTTCAACCTCCTGCTGAAGCTCTCAGGATGGTTCAGGTAAACACACCTGTCGAGCTAACAGCTGAGCTAACTGATGCTAACTGAGCTAACAGCTGACTCTGAGCTGCTATAGCTTGATGCTAACCGGCTAGCCTGAGTCTTTATGAATATACATATATATATTATATATGTCTGTCAGTTGTTACTGTGTGTGTTTGTGACCGTGAGCAGCGGGTAACCCGGGTCTGTCTCGGGTCTGTCTCGGGTCTGTCCCGGGTTTGTCCCGGGTCTCTGTGTGATGGAGCTCGTCTCGTGTCTCCAGGTCGATCCTCGCAGACAAAACGTCCCGGAATCTGTTCTTCTTCCTCTGTCTCAACCTGTCCTTCGCCTTCGTGGAGCTCTCGTACGGAATCTGGAGCAACAGGTGAGCTAACAGGGTTAGCATGTTAGCATCGGTGTGTTTGTTCAGTTCTGGATGTGCCACGTATGTCTTAGTGAGTGAGTGAGTGAGTGTGTGTGTGTGTGTGTGTGTGTGTGTGTGTGTGTGTGTGTGTGTGTCTCTCTCTCTCTGTGAGTGTGTGTGTGTGTGTGTGTGTGTGTATGTGAGCGAGTGTGTGTGTGTGTTTAACTGTGTGTGTGTGTGTGTGTGTTTAACTGTGTGTGTGTGTGTGTGTGTGTGTGTGTGTGTGTGTGTGTGTGTGTGAGAGAGAGAGACAGAGAGAGAGAGTCAGTCTCTGTGAGTGTGTGTGTGAGTGTGTGTGTGAGAGAGGAGGCCTGATATGTTAATTAATAACTGATCAGCAGCACTAATATATATTTAGATTTGATCTTTGATAGTATCAGTGAAACTTGTTTCGTTCTCTTCAGCGGTCGCCATCTTTGATGTGTACAGTTACCATGGTGACAGGCCGAGCTGAGACACTTGAAGTTTAAATGTAAAACATATATGTGTGTGTGTGTGTGTGTGTGTGTGTGTGTGTGTGTGTGTGTGTCTTTGTCTTTGTCTTTGATCAGAAGTCTTTCTTTTCTCAGTGTTTACTATGAGGTGATGATGTTTAAGCATAGAGACAATGATCACACTATTTAGTGAAGATGACGAGTGATTGAGCAGCCTTCGTATTTGATGTGTGTTTCGTCTTCAGTTTAGGTTTGATCTCAGACTCCTTCCACATGTTCTTTGACTGCACCGCTCTGCTGGCAGGTCTGGCAGCCTCCGTCATCTCCAGGTGGAGATCCAACGACAGCTTCTCCTACGGGTGAGACCGTGACTCTGTGTTCTGTTAGTCAGGTCTGACAGTGACGATCTCTCTGTGCCCTGTTAGTCAGGTCTGACTGTGACGATCTCTCTGTGTTCTGTTAGTCAGGTCTGACAGTGACATCTCTCTGTGCCCTGTTAGTCAGGTCTGACTGTGACGATCTCTCTGTGCTCTGTTAGTCAGGTCTGACTGTGACGATCTCTCTGTGCTCTGTTAGTGAGGTCTGACAGCGACGATCTCTCTGTGCCCTGTTAGTCATGTCTGACAGTAACGATCTCTCTGTGCTCTGTTAGTCAGGTCTGACAGTGACGATCGTTCTGTGCTCTGTTAGTCAGGTCTGACAGTAATGACTACTCTGCTCTGTTAGTCAGGTCTGACAGTGATGATTACTCTGTGCTCTGTAAGTCAGGTCTGACAGTGATGATCTCTCTGTTCTGTTAGTCAGGTCTGACAGTGACGATCTCTCTGTGTTCTGTTAGTCAGGTCTGACAGTGACGATCTCTCTGTGCCCTGTTAGTCAGGTCTGACAGTGACGATCTCTCTTTGCTCTGTTAGTCAGGTCTGACAGTAACGATCTCTCTGTGCCCTGTTACTCATGTCTGACAGTGACGATCTCGCTGTGCTCTGTTAGTCAGGTCTGACTGTGACGATCTCGCTGTGCTCTGTTAGTCAGGTCTGACTGTGACGATCTCTCTGTGTTCTGTTAGTCAGGTCTGACTGTGATGACTACTCTGTGCTTTGTTAGTCAGGTCTGACTAGTCTTTGTGTGTTTCAGTTATGTCAGAGCAGAAGTTCTGGCCGGCTTCGTAAACGGACTCTTCCTCATCTTTACAGCCTTCTTCATCTTCTCTGAAGGAGTCGAGGTACACACACACACACACACACACACACACACACACACACACACACACACACACACACACACACACACACACACACACACACACACACACAGTCTCCCATATGAACCTGTCTGTCTGTCAGAGAGCTCTGGAGCCTCCTGACGTTCACCACGACCGGCTGCTTCCTGTCTCGGTCGCCGGTCTGCTCGTCAACCTGGTCGGGATCTTTGTTTTCCATCACGGAGGCCACGGACATTCACATGGAGAGGAAGGTAATACCTGGAGAACCTCCAGAACATCACTGAGTAGAACCGAGCTCTGTGAAACCACACTGCGGTCATGTAGAACCCCTCTGTTCTTCACTAGAACCTCCCTGCTCTTCGCTAGAACCTCACTGCTCTTTGCTAGAACCTCTCTGCCCTTCACTAGAACCTCTCTGCTCTTCACTAGAACCTCACTACTCTTAGAACCTCTCTGCCGTTCACTAGAACCTCTTTGCTCGTCACTTGAACCTCCCTGCTCTTTGCTAGAACCTCACTGCTCTTTGCTAGAACCTCACTGCTCTTTGCTAGAACCTCACTGCTCTTAGAACCTCTCTGCCGTTCGCTAGAACCTCTCTGCTCTTCACTAGAACCTCCCTGCTCTTCGCTAGAACCTCACTGCTCTTTGCTAGAACCTCACTGCTCTTCGCTAGAACCTCTCTGCCCTTCACTAGAACCTCTGCCGTTCACTAGAACCTCTCTGCTCTTCACTAGAACCTCACTGCTCTTAGAACCTCTCTGCCGTTCACTAGAACCTCTCTGCTCTACCTCACTGCCGTTCGCTAGAACCTCTCTGCTCTTCACTAGAACCTCACTGCTCTTCACTAGAACCTCTGCCGTTCACTAGAATCTCTGCAGTTCACTAGAACCTCTCTGCTCTTCACTAGAACCTCTCTGCTCTTCACTAGAACCTCACTGCTCTTAGAACCTCTCTGCCGTTCACTAGAACCTCTCTGCTCTACCTCACTGCCGTTCGCTAGAACCTCTCTGCTCTTCACTAGAACCTCACTGCTCTTCACTAGAACCTCTCTGCTCTTCACTAGAACCTCTCTGCCGTTCACTAGAACCTCTCTGCTCTTCACTTGAACCTCATGTCTCTAACCGGTCTGTCTCTCAGGTCACGGTCACAGCCACTCTCTGTTTAACGGCAGTGTGAATCACGACCACCAGAACAAACATGGAGGACACGGACACAGTCATGAAGAACATGGAGGACATGGTGGACATGGACACAGTCATGATGGACATGGAGGACATGGACACAGTCATGATGGACATGGAGGACATGGACACAGTCATGGAGGACACGGCCATGATGAGCCACACTGTCACGGTGAGTCTGAAACGTGTTCTCTGGTAGAAGAGACAGAACGGACTCGTGTCACACTGTTCTTTGTCTTCGCCTCAGCATCAACATCGTCCTTTCAATGAATCCTGTTTAACTCAAAGCGCTTCTTCTCTGCTGTTTGTTGCAGACGAGCTTCACACGCCGGGTAAAGGATCCAGTAAACAGATCCTTCAGGGTGAGAGCTGATCACAGTAACTATCAGTGACTCATTTTAGGATCCATGACTTTATGTTCTAGCAGGAAGAGATAAAGAGAACGTCAGACGGTTCAGTCACTTTGTAGCATGACAAATATATAAAACACAACAATAAGACTTGAGTTTGTGACGTGATGAACACTAAATATATAATGTTTCCTCATCATCACGAACACAAATATGATGTTTCAATAATCTATAGTCACAGCTGAGGAGATGAAACATCATCAGCTGTTGTGAGCAGCGTTGGCCACTGGGGGGCGCCACCACACAGTCATCAGTCATTTAGAATAAAGAACTCACTGAAGTATCTGAAAAATGACTCATGAAGTTTAAAACAATGACAAGTTGGCAGTTTGTCTTAAGGTCTCAAAGAAATCATTTGCATTCAATTCAACTTTATTTGTACGACACAAATCACACATTTGTCTCAGAAGTGTTTACAACATCAACACAAAACAACGACGACAATAAATAAGATATGAATCATACATATGAGCTGAGTAACTGCTGTAGTAGCACTAATAATAACCCTAACTATGATCCTGAACCAGTCCTAACTATGATCCTGAACCAGTCCTAACTATAAACCTGAACCAGTCCTGACTATAAACCTGAACCAGTCCTAACTATAAACCTGAACCAGTCCTGACTATGAACCTGAACCAGTCCTAACTATAAACCTGAACCAGTCCTAACTATAAACCTGAACCAGCCCTAACTATAGACCTGAACCAGTCCTAACTATAAACCTGAACCAGCCCTAACTATAGACCTGAACCAGTCCTAACTATAAACCTGAACCAGTCCTAACTATAAACCTGAACCCTAACTATAAACCTGAACCAGTCCTAACTATGAACCTGAACCAGTCCTGACTATGAACCTGAACCAGCACTAACTATAAACCTGAACCAGTCCTGACTATAAACCTGAACCAGTCCTGACTATGAACCTGAACCAGCCCTGACTATAAACCTGAACCAGCCCTGACTATAAACCTGAACCAGTCCTGACTATAAACCTGAACCAGTCCTGACTATGAACCTGAACCAGTCCTGACTGAACCTGAACCAGTCCTGACTATAAACCTGAACCAGTCCTGACTATGAACCTGAACCAGTCCTGACTATGAACCTGAACCAGCACTAACTATAAACCTGAACCAGCCCTGACTATGAACCTGAACCAGTTCTGACTATAAACCTGAACCAGCCCAGACTATGAACCTGAACCAGCCCTGACTATGAACCTGAACCAGCCCTGACTATGAACCTGAACCAGTCCTGACTATGAACCTGAACCAGTCCTGACTATGAACCTGAACCAGCCCTAACTATAAACCTGAACCAGTCCTGACTATGAACCTGTGTGTGTTGCAGGCGTCCTGCTGCACATCATCGCTGACACTCTTGGGAGTGTCGGTGTGATCATCTCGGCTCTTCTGATGCAGAGATACGACCTGATGATCGCCGACCCGATCTGCTCCATGCTGATCGCCCTCCTCATCGGAGTCAGGTGACGTCACACCTGAGTCTTCATCGCACAAAGATCACGTTCACTATGCTGCACGAGGAACCGGACATGACTCGGCATGTTTTCACTTCCTGTTGACGTCAGTGTGTTTAACAGCAGCGTTCAGTTCTTTGATTATAGAACACATTTATTGACCACTAGAACCTCTAGAATGACCAATAGAACTTCATAAAAGACATTCAAATAGCATAAGAACATCTTAAAGAATCTCCTCAGTTGAGACTATAACCTCTTATAGAACCCGTTTGGAACTATTGTAACCTCCTGAGGACGTTTAGAACTTCCTCTGTGTCACCTAGAACCTCTTTCTGAGAAATAACCAAACATACAAACTATCAGAGTTTTGTGACTTTGGTCATTTCTTACGTTAAAACCCATTTAAGACGACCCGGCTTCCTTGAACGCACCACTGAGGGAACGTTTGTAAACGTTCTCTGTTCTCAGCTGATGATCTCTCAGAACAGAAGCTCTGTCTCTAGAAGGAAGGAGATCCATCTGGAACCTGACGGGTTCTCTGGGTCCTGGTTTTCCACAAATGTAAAGAATGTGTGATTAGTAGTTAATGAGCTCTGACGGTCCAAACCACCGGAATGGAGTCCAGCTCCTGATGTGAGCCGGGTTTAACCAGTCAGCTGAGAGGCCTTCACTGACCGCAGGAATCACGGCACCGCAGAGAACATCTGCAGATGTTCTGCAGATGTTCTGCACGTTCAAGTCTCAAAAGTTGGTCACTCTGTACTGTAGTATTACTACTACTATAAGTAGTAGTAATACTATTACTGAGTAATACTACTAGTAGTATTACTAGTAAGTAGTATTACAGTTCTGAAAAAGTAGAAGTTGGTCACTCTGTACTGTAGTACTACTAGTAATAGTACTCTTACTACTACTAGTAGAGTAATAATAATAGTAGTATTAACTGTAGTGGTGGCAGTAGTAAGAATTGCAGAAGTATTAATCGTAGTAGTATTTGTAGTGACAGTAAGTACTGAAGTATGTTCAGTTTTGTGTGTGTGTGTGTGTGTGTGTGTGTGTGTGTGTGTGTGTGTGTGTGTGTGTGTGTGTGTGTGTGTGTGTAGTCTTCACACATGCTCAGTCCGTCTCTCTGTACCCTCTTGTCCTCAGCGTGGTGCCGTTACTCAGAGAGTCCATCGGGATCCTGATGCAGCGAACGCCTCCTTCACTGGACCAGGCTCTGCCCGAGTGTTACCAGAGGGTGAGTACAGGCCCCGCCCCCACCACAAGACCCGCCCTCCTCTGCCTCTGACCGGCTGGTCCTGATCTAGACTTAATTGAACTTGATGTTAACATTAATGTTGATAAGTTTATATTTTAAATGTTCTTATGTTTTATTGATCTGTGTGTCGACAAATCAGAGCACATCAATAGATGATGTCATCGTCGGGGACCAGTCTAATTCCTGGTGTGTTGTGTTGTGTTCAGGTGCAGCAGCTGCAGGGAGTCTACAACCTGCAGGATCCTCACTTCTGGACTCTGTGTACGGACGTTTACATCGGAACGTTGAAGCTGCTGGTGGCCCCCGACGCCGACCGCCGCTGGATCCTCAGCCAGACCCACCACGTCTTCACACAGGTACCTGAACGCACCACGCCGCGTCTTCACACGGGTACCTGAACGCACCACACCACGTCTTCACACGGGTACCTGAACGCACCACACCGCGTCTTCACACGGGTACCTGAACGCACCACATTGTAGTACTTGTTTTGTACTAACTGTCTCTGTGTAGTAGTAGTACTTGTACTAACTGTCTCTGTGTTGTAGTAGTACTTGTCTCTGTAGTAGTTGTACTAACTGTCCGTCTCTCTTCAGGCTGGAGTTCGACAGCTCTACGTTCAGATCGACACAGCTGACATGTAGAAGCTCCGCCTCCTTTGAACAGCTGGGACCAATCAGGTTCAGTCTGCTGCAGGTGACCTCTGACCCCCCCAGAGTCACAGCAGGACACACAGACCAGCGGGGGGGTCAGTGAGGACTGGACCCCCCCCCCCCCCCCCCCCCCCCCCCCATTTTTTAAAAACGTATCGTCCGTGTTGACGGGCAGAGTGATGACCACCCCCCCCCCCCCCCCCCCCCCGCTGCACTTTGTAGACTGGAGCAAAGCATTCTGGGTAAGTGCCTTCATCATGAATCAGACCCCCCCCCCCCCCCCCCCCCCCATCTCTGCTGGGACCAGACTCTGATGTCACTCTTTTTTTTTAACGTGCCAAACCATGTGACCAAACCATGTGACCGGTTTCACTCTTGTTTTCGACTGTAATAAACACTTCTGTTTCTCTGAACATCTGTTTATTGATGACCACACACACACACACACACACACACACACACACACACACACACACACACACACACACACCATCATCATCATCATCAGTTATGAGCAGCAGGTGGAGGCGTCCACCTCCTGAAGGTGTTGCAGTGCGTTTGGTTCTGCGTTCACTCGCAGCATCTCCACCTCCAGCGGGTGGAGCCGCCCGGTGACGACCAGCGAATGGAGCGGAGCCCCGAGGTCACATGACACCAGCTGACTCAGCGTCGCCGTGCGGATCGACTGGTCGTCGGCGCCGAGCCGGGCGACACCCACACACACTGTGTCCTCCGTCATACCTGGAGGGGACACGGTAATCCTGTTAGCATGCTAACAGTTAGCATCAATGAGTTAAATAATAACGTGTGTGTGTGGGATCTGTTCGGCCAATCAGAAGAGGGCTCACCCAGCTCCTCCCCCTCCTCCCTCCTCCTCTGGATGATCTGGATCAGCTGGTCGGCAGCCTGACTGACCGTCATGAAGCGAGGAGGCTCGTAGATCTTCTTCCCTCTGAAATCAATCAATCAACCTCATGACAACAACCTTTACAGGGCTCAGGTTTACAGTTAGGGCTGGTTCAGGTTCATAGTCAGGACTGGTTCAGGTTTATAGTTAGGGCTGGCTCAGGTTTATAGTTGGGGCTGGTTCAGGTTCATAGTCGGGACTGGTTCAGGTTTATAGTTAGGGCTGGTTCAGGTTTATAGTTGGGGCTGGTTTAGGTTTATAGTGAGGGCTGGTTCAGGTTTACAGTGAGGGCTGGTTCAGGTTTATAGTTAGGGCTGGTTCAGGTTTACAGTGAGGGCTGGTTCAGGTTTATAGTTAGGGCTGGCTCAGGTTTATAGTTAGAGCTGGTTCAGGTTTATAGTTGGGGCTGGTTCAGGTTTATAATTAGGTCTGGTTCAGGTTTACAGTGAGGGATACACTGAGCTCCTCTCTTCTTCATCGGTATATATTCATGCACCTTGACCCACTGCTACTATTATTAGTCACATTACTAATACTACTTCTGCTTTAATTCTTCTTCTATTCCACTGCTACAATATGGATTGACAATGTAACTATTATACTGTTCATTCTGTACTTATGACATCATGACATTTCTTCCATGTTTTCCCGCTGTTAAAAGGTTTTGAGGGTCCCGGGACAGAGACGTATGTTGTACAGGCTGAAGAAACCTCTGAGGCATATTTGTGCTTCATGATGATGAACTGTACTTGTGTCTGTCATCGTTCACACGCTTCATTGCTCAAGGACACATCGACATGGACTACCGCAGCTGGAAATCTAACCGCCGACGCTCTGATTGAAAGACGACCCTAATCTACCACTGAGCCACAGTTGACCCATAAAAAAGTGTGTACACACACACACACACACACACACACACACACACACACACACACACACACACACACCCTATAGGTGGTTAATGTGAACAGAAGTATGGATGTCATCATTACAATAGATGAGTTTAGGAGAGAACATGTGTCCTTCTGAGGTTCAGATTTGAGTCTATTTGTTATGCAAATAAAAATGAATTCGATCCTGAGTTTTTACGTCCTTTATGATTGACAATACAAATACTTTTTCTTTACGACATGCTATACTATGACTTTTTTCGACTTTTTACGACATGCTATACTATGACTTTTTACGACATGCTATACCATGACTTTTTACGACATGCTATACCATGACTTTTTACGACATGCTATACCATGACTTTTTTCGACATGCTATACTATGACTTTTTTCGACATACTATACCATGACTTTTTTTTCGACATACTATACCATGACTTTTTTTTCGACATGCTATACCATGACTTTTTTTTCGACATGCTATACTATGACTTTTTTCGACATGCTATACCATGACTTTTTTTCGACACTCCATACTATGACTTTTTTCGAAATGCTATACTATGACTTTTTTTTCGACATGCTGTACTATGACTTTTTTTTCGACACTCTATACTATGACTTTTTTTCGACACTCCATACTATGACTTTTTTCGAAGTGCTATACTATGACTTTTTTTTCGACATGCTATACTATGACTTTTTTTCGACACTCCATACTATGACTTTTTTCGACATGCTATACTATGACTTTTTTCGACATGCTATACTATGACTTTTTTTTCGACATGCTATACTATGACTTTTTTCGACATACTATACTATGACTTTTTTCGACATGCTATACTATGACTTTTTTCGACATGCTATACCATGACTTTTTTTCGACATGCTATACTATGACTTTTTTTCGACATGCTATACTATGACTTTTTTCGACATACTATACTATGACTTTTTCGATATGCTATACTATGACTTTTTTCGACATGCTATACTATGACTTTTTTCGACATGCTATACAATGACTTTTTTTCGACATGCTATACTATGACTTTTTTTCGACATGCTATACTATGACTTTTTTTCGACATGCTATACTATGACTTTTTTCGACATGCTATGCTATGACTTTTTTCGACATGCTATACCATCACTTTTTTTCGACATGCTATGCTATGATTTTTTTCGACATGCTATACTATGACTTTTTTCGACATGCTATACTATGACTTTTTTCGACATGCTATACTATGACTTTTTTCGACATACTATTCCATGACTTTTTTCGACATGCTATACTATGACTTTTTTCGACATACTATTCCATGACTTTTTTTCGACATGCTATCCTATGACTTTTTTCGACATGCTATACTATGACTTTTTTTCGACATACTATATTATGACTTTTTTTTCGACATGCTATACTATGACTTTTTCGACATGCTATACTATGACTTTTTTTCGACACTCTATACTATGACTTTTTTCGACATGCTATACTATGACTTTTTTCGACATGCTATACGACTTTTTTCGACATACTATACTACGACTTTTTTTCGACATGCTATACTATGACTTTTTTCGACATGCTATACTATGACTTTTTTCGACATACTATTCCATGACTTTTTTTCGACATGCTATACTATGACTTTTTTCGACATGCTATACTATGATTTTTTTCGACATACTATACTATGACTTTTTTTTCGACATGCTATACTATGACTTTTTTCGACATGCTATCCTATGACTTTTTTCGACATGCTATCCTATGACTTTTTTCGACATACTATTCCATGACTTTTTTCGACATGCTATACTATGACTTTTTTTCGACATGCTATACTATGACTTTTTTTCGACATGCTATACTATGACTTTTTTCGACATGCTATACTATGACTTTTTTTCGACATGCTATGCTATGACTTTTTTCGACATGCTATACCATGACTTTTTTTCGACATGCTATGCTATGACTTTTTTCGACATGCTATACTATGATTTTTTTCGACATGCTATACTATGACTTTTTTCGATATTTTTCGACATGCTATACTATGACTTTTTTTCGACATGCTATACTATGACGTTTTTCGACATACTATACCATGACTTTTTTCGACATACTATACCATGACTTTTTTGACATACTATACCACGACTTTTTCGACATGCTACACTATGACGTTTTTCGACATGCTATACTATGACTTTTTTCGACATGCTATACTATGACTTTTTTCGACATACTATTCCATGACTTTTTTCGACATGCTATACTATGACTTTTTTTCGACATACTATTCCATGACTTTTTTTCGACATGCTATCCTATGACTTTTTTCGACATGCTATACTATGACTTTTTTCGACATGCTATACTATGACTTTTTTCGACATACTACACCATGACTTTTTTTCGACACTCTATACTATGACTTTTTTCGACATGCTATACTATGACTTTTTTCGACATGCTATACGACTTTTTTCGACATACTATACTACGACTTTTTTTCGACATGCTATACTATGACTTTTTTCGACATGCTATACTATGACTTTTTTCGACATACTATTCCATGACTTTTTTTCGACATGCTATACTATGACTTTTTTCGACATGCTATACTATGATTTTTTTCGACATACTATACTATGACTTTTTTTTCGACATGCTATACTATGACTTTTTTCGACATGCTATCCTATGACTTTTTTCGACATGCTATCCTATGACTTTTTTCGACATACTATTCCATGACTTTTTTCGACATGCTATACTATGACTTTTTTTCGACATGCTATACTATGACTTTTTTTCGACATGCTATACTATGACTTTTTTCGACATGCTATACTATGACTTTTTTTCGACATGCTATGCTATGACTTTTTTCGACATGCTATACCATGACTTTTTTTCGACATGCTATGCTATGACTTTTTTCGACATGCTATACTATGATTTTTTTCGACATGCTATACTATGACTTTTTTCGATATTTTTCGACATGCTATACTATGACTTTTTTTCGACATGCTATACTATGACGTTTTTCGACATACTATACCATGACTTTTTTCGACATACTATACCATGACTTTTTTGACATACTATACCACGACTTTTTCGACATGCTACACTATGACGTTTTTCGACATGCTATACTATGACGTTTTTCGACATGCTACACTATGACTTTTTTCGACATACTACACCATGACTTTTTTCGACATGCTATACTATGACTTTTTTCGACATGCTATACGACTTTTTTCGACATGCTATACTATGACTTTTTTCGACATGCTATACGACTTTTTTCGACATACTATACTATGACTTTTTTTTCGACATGCTATACTATGACTTTTTTCGACATGCTATACTATGACTTTTTTCGACATGCTATACTATGACTTTTCGACATGCTATACTATGACTTTTTTCGACATGCTATACTATGACTTTTTTCAATATGCTATACCATGACTTTTTTTCGACATGCTATACTATGACTTTTTTTCGACATGCTATACTATGACTTTTTTCGACATGCTATACTATGACTTTTTTTCGACATGCTATACTATGACTTTTTTCGACATGCTATACTATGACTTTTTTTCGACATGCTATGCTATGATTTTTTTCGACATACTATACTATGACTTTTTTCGACATGCTATACTATGACTTTTTTCGACATGCTATACTATGACTTTTTTTCGATATTTTTCGACATGCTATACTATGACTTTTTTTCGACATGCTATACCATGACTTTTTTCGACATGCTATACTATGACTTTTTTTCGACATGCTATACCATGACTTTTTTTCGACATGCTATACTATGACTTTTTTTCGACATGCTATACTATGACTTTTTCGACATACTATACCATGACGTTTTTCGACATACTATACCATGACGTTTTTCGACATACTATACCATGACTTTTTTCGACATACTATACCATGACTTTTTTGAGATACTATACCATGACTTTTTTGACATACTATACTATGACTTTTTCAACATACTATACCATGACGTTTTTCGACATGCTACACTATGACGTTTTTCGACATGCTATACTATGACTTTTTTCGACATACTATTCCATGACTTTTTTTCGACATGCTATCCTATGACTTTTCGACATGCTATACTATGACTTTTTTCGACATGCTATACTATGACTTTTTTCAACATGCTATACTATGACTTTTTTCGACATGCTATACCATGACTTTTTTTCGACATGCTATACTATGACTTTTTTTCGACATGCTATACTATGACTTTTTTCGACATGCTATACTATGACTTTTTTCGACATGCTATACCATGACTTTTTTTCGACATGCTATGCTATGATTTTTTTCGACATACTATGCTATGACTTTTTTCAACATGCTATACTATGACTTTTTTCGACATGCTATACTATGACTTTTTGGACATACTATATCATGACGTTTTTCGACATACTATACCATGACGTTTTTTGACATACTATACCATGACTTTTTTCGACATACTATACTATGACTTTTTTGACATACTATACCATGACTTTTTCGACATACTATACCATGACGTTTTTAGACATGCTACACTATGACGTTTTTCGACATGCTATACCATGACTTTTTACGACATGCTATACTATGACTTTTTACGACATGCTATACTATGACTTTTTACGACATGCTATACTATGACTTTTTTTCAACATGCTATACTATGACTTTTTACGACATGCTATACTATGACTTTTTTCGACATACTATACTATGAAACATCTTCTGGAAACTTCCCCTTCTGTAGATAAAAGGCCACAGCATCATGTATTTTTAGACCCCTCCCCTTTATAAACTGCAGTTTAGGAACCTCAGTAGATGAATTATTAGATTTGAGGTTCATCTCCATAGTGTGATGTTTTTATAAATGGCTTTATTAAAACATCAAAGTCCTTCATTGATTATTTCAGGTTTTGTTTCTGTGTTGAATTCATGGTTCATGTGATAAACTGATTTATATCTTTGCATCAAAGCAACTACAGTTTCTACAATAACTTATAACTAAACTCTAAAAATAAACTCTGAGCACTTTGTTCACCGTTTAATCAAATAATAACAAAATATGTATATTGTAAAAATAATAATGTAACTTTTATTGTGAAGGAAAATAATAAATAAAACTGATCATGAACATTTTATAACTTTATTCTCTAAATATTACAACTTAGTTCTGCTGGATGACATCACTGTGACATCATCAGCCTGAAACCAGCTGAGAGTTGCGAAAGACGTCAATAAACCCAGACCTGGATCTGGATCTGGTTCTGGTTCTTACCTCATCATGTTCTCGATGCTCTGCTCTTTGACTTTAATATCTGGAAGAAAAAAACCCAATAAAAACAAAACTTTATTCTCATGTTTCAATGAAAGAAACAACTTGATTCAGCTTCAGTATTACTGTAGAATAAATATATACATTGTACTATATAAAGTATTACTGTAGAATACATATATACATTGTACTATATAAACTATTACTGTAGAATACATATATACATTGTACTATATAAAGTATTACTGTAGAATAAATATATACATTGTACTATATAAAGTATTACTGTAGAATAAATATATACATTGTACTATATAAAGTATTACTGTAGAATACATATTTACATTATACTATATAAAATATTACTGTAGAATAAATATATACATTGTACTATATAAAGTATTACTGTAGAATACATATTTACATTATACTATATAAAATATTACTGTAGAATAAATATTTACATTGCACTATATACAGTATTACTACAGAATACATATATACATTGTACTATATAAAGTATTACTGTAGAATACATATTTACATTATACTGTATGAAGTATTTTTGTAATATTTCCCCAACAGATGAATGTCTGTCTGTGTATTTAATAATAACAACAACAACAATAATAATAATAACAATAATAATAATAATAACAATAATAATGCTTTTCAGAGTTCTCAAAAACACTTTACATTAAAATCATCGTATATAAAAGCTATACACTAAAAAAACACAAACAAACATAAAACACACTGAAATGGTCACATTAAAGGTCTTTTATTTCCTCTCATAAATATTTAGGACCAGCTGAGACAAACCAGCCGGTTGTTCAGCTCCCACAGGACTCGGGGGGGGGGGGGGGTTTGATTGATGGTGGTCTGGATAAACAGGCCCCTGAACGCACCGTCCAGCTGCTTCAGGTTCTGATTCAGTGAGCTCCAGATACAGAATCTCACCGGTCCACCTTAACACAGCCAGTCCACCTTAATCTGATCAGTCATTCTTAAAGTCCACCTTAACTAGTCTAACAGCAGGATGAACGCGAGGACATTTGGTGCCTGAACGCACCACAACCACAGTTATCAGGTCCATATTGTGACGTCAGATATTCATCAAAATGTTTAGTGTGCATCTGTGTGTGTGTGTGTGTGTGTGTGTGTGTGTGTGTGTGTGTGTGTGTCTCACCCAGCAGACAGAGTGTATGAAGTCCAGCTGTTCTGTTTTTACAGATTTTGTCGTAGAAGCTCTCTGGTCTCCACGTCTCCGTCCAAAACACCAACGACACCGTCTCCCCAAAGTTATACAGCTGACACACAGACACACACACACACACACACACACACACACACACACACACACAGTTTAAACCTCTTCAAATCAATATTTTCTGATCAATAATCAAACTCATTCGTGTCATGTGACACAAACATCATGTGGAGGGAGAGCTCATTTGCATACCCATCCCTCATTAGCATATTAACAACCTCCCAATGCTAATGAGTGAGCGAGGACAGCTGGGTCCTGCTCTCTGATTGGCTGCTCTGACAGCTTGGTTATTGATGACCACGTTAATGAGCTCCAGCAGCAGATGGGCCCACAGTCCTGACTCACAGGCAGACCGGCCTCACACCACAAAGGACCTCATGAGTTCACACACACACACACACACACACACACACACACACACACACACACACACACACACACACACACACACACACACACACACACACACACACACACACATTGAGAGCTATCTATGAGTCATGTGATCACATGGTTAAACCAATCAGCATCCAGGAAACGCGCTCTTCTGGTTCACGTGTTTATTAGGAAAATAAATATTTCACGAGTACGTTGACGAACATCTTAAAGATGTTCATGTGAATAAATATTAAGTCTTTATCTCTAACACAATATTCAAAGTATTGATATATTGATGTATTTACAGTAATATGAAGTGTGAAGATACTCAAATAGAAAAAGTGAAATGTTAAAGTTTGACCCTTTAAAGAACTTTCACTTCTTTTGTTTCAGAATGTTTCATAATATTTCATACTGTTTCATAATATTTCATATTTCAGAAACTTTCATAATATTTCAGAAAGTTTCATAATATTTCGGAATATTTCATGTTTCAGAATGTTTCAGAACGTTTCAGGTTTCATACTATTTCATGTTTCAGAATGTTTCAGAATATTTCAGAAAGTTTCATAATATTTCAGAATGTTTCAGAATGTTTCGGAATATTTCATGTTTCAGAATGTTTCATAATATTTCAGAAAGTTTCATAATATTTCAGAAAGTTTCATAATATTTCAGAAAGTTTCATAATATTTCAGAATGTTTCGGAATATTTCATGTTTCAGAATGTTTCAGAACATTTCAGGTTTCATACTATTTCATGTTTCAGAATGTTTCATAATATTTCAGAATGTTTCATAATATTTCATAATATTTCATGTTTCAGAATATTTCATAATATTTCAGAATGTTTCAAAATATTTCATGTTTCATACTATTTCATGTTTCAGAATGTTTCAAAATATTTCAGAATGTTTCAGATTATTTCAGAATGTTTCAGAATGTTTCAGAATATTTCAGAATTATAAAGGATTATCCCCACTGTGGGACTACTAAAGGATTATCTTATAATGTTTCAGAATATTTCATGTTTCAGAATGTTTCAGAATGTTCATTCATTGTTTTGTGTTCAAATTGATTCTGAAACTGATTCTTTGAAACATACTTATTTATTATATTCTTATTTGATTCTATTCATTTCTTTCTGGAGTTCGACACTAAAGAATTTCTGCGTTTGTGAAAATGAACCAGAGTTGATTTAGTTTTATTCAACATTAAACATGTTCAGTTGATTTATTAAAATAAACACGTTTAATGTTTTTTATTAGTTAATAAACTATAAAACAATTAAAGGTTTATAGAAATAAATTAGCTCATCAATTCACCTGGAAAATGCAAAAACATTTCTGTTTAAATTGTTGCATGAGAATATTTTGTGAACGTCGATCACTTCAATAAAGTTTGATAAAACAAAAACAACGGTTACGGTGAGAAGGTTCCTTTATGCCTGTGAGGCAGAGTTCAGGGTAAACAGGCTCAGTACCTGCAGCCCACAGCAGCCCACTGCGTTCATTACGGAGGCGTTGTGGATGACTCTGTACGGTATCCCAGCATGCACTGCTCTCAGCACCAGGTCGCTGTGGGTGGTGGCTCTAAAGGACGACATGAGACGTGTTACTGAGTAATTTAAATAAAGTTATATTTAAATATATATTCAATATTCTGGTGTTTCACAACTTTGAATATCTTTGACAATAATTAGATTAATCAACAACAGAGTACAGAGTAACGCACTGAGGTCAGAGGTCAGAGAAGAGGTTAATCCAGACTGTGAAGCTCTGAGAGAAGCCCGGAGAGAAGCTCTGAGAAGCTCTGAGAAGCTCTGTGAAGCTCTGTGAAGCTCTGAGAAGCTCTGTGAAGCTCTGTGAAGCTCTGAGAAGCTTTGAGAAGCTCTGAGAGAAGCTCTGTGAAGCTCTGAGAAGCTTTGAGAGAAGCTCTGAGAGAAGCTCTGTGAAGCTCTGTGAAGCTCTGAGAAGCTTTGAGAGAAGCTCTGAGAGAAGCTCTGTGAAGCTCAGAGAAGCTCTGAGAGAAGCTCTGACAGAAGCTCTGAGAGAAGCTCTGGTCACGTCAAACTGTGGACGTGCTGACTCAGCAGACCTCAGCACTGTGGGATCAATACGAGCTGCTGCATGATGGAGCTGCTGCATGATGGAGCTGCTGCATGAAGCTAGTGCTGGGCGGTATGACCAAAATGTTTTCGCGTTAACGCATTAATTAATTAACGCCGGAAATTATTTTATCGAGCGTTTAATTAATTATTAAGCAACATTTTTAACACAAGAACTGGCAGCAAGCGGTGAACAGCTGTTTGTGAGGCTTCTCTTCCTGCTTCCTTTACCTACATTCCCCTGGGTCCTAAGTCCCTCCATGTACAGCCTCTTATCACCCTCTATGTACAATGTAACGTTACATTTATAACTAATACCACACATAGTACACGGTACCGAGCGTGTACTATGTGACCAAAATACAAAAAAAACACCAAAAAAAGGTTCATTTAAATTATTTTTGTAGCGTTTTTGTTTGTAATATGTATAATAATCATATATAAATTTTATATTTTTATTTTATAATTTTATTTTTATAAAACTTATATATAAAGTTAGAACCATGATTAAGGTTCCTTCTCAATACACCTAAGACTACTAGCTCCACCGTAGCGCTCATAGAGAACAATACATTTAGCTTCCTGTTGAAGACGTCGTTATGACGATACACCGGTACGACGGTGCGTGACAAATTCAGATCTGAGGGGAACTTAAAACCCAGCACTACATGGAGCTCTCACAGATCTGATACGTGGACAACAAGACTCACCCGAACGGGTCGCCCACCACCAGGAAGCCCACATCAGTCACATCAGCATCCTTCAGGATCTCATCCGCCCCCTGTTCAACCAGGTCTCTGTCAGCCAGGATCAGCTCCTTCCCATAATATTCCTCCTGAGGACAGACATACGAGGACATCGCACCCACAGACATACGAGGACATCGCACCCACACAGACATACGAGGACATCGTACCCACACAGACATACGAGGACATCGTACCCACACAGACATACGAGGACATCAAACCCACACAGACATACGAGGACATCGAACCCACTGGTGTTAATGTTCACTCTTCTAGCTGTGCTACATGTTTATAAAAGATGAAAGATCATCATCAACAAACCAAAAACTACCAGAATCAGTTTATGTCACAAGAACATCAGCACACAGACAGAGAGACTATCTGTCTGTCTCTCTGTCTGTGTGTCTGTCTCTCTCTCTCTCTGTCTCTCTGTGTCTGTCTCTCTCTCTCTCTCTCTCTCTCTCTCTCTCTGTGTGTGTCTCTCTCTCTGTCTCTCTGTAACTCTCTCTGTCTCTCTCTGTCTCTCTGTCTGTGTGTCTGTCTCTCTCTCTCTCGCTCTCTCTCTCTCTCTCTGTCTCTCTGTCTGTGTGTCTGTCTCTCTCTCTCTCTCTCTCTCTCTCTCTCTGTGTGTGTGTGTCTCTCTCTCTCTGTCTCTCTCTGTCTCTGTCTCTCTGTCTGTGTGTGTGTCTGTCTCTCTCTCTCTCTCTCTCTGTCTCTCTGTAACTCTCTGTCTCTCTGTAACTCTCTCTCTGTCTGTCTGTCTGTCTGTCTGTCTGTCTCTCTCTCTCTGTGTCTCTCTCTGTGTGTGTGTCTCTCTCTCTCTCTGTCTCTCTGTAACTCTCTCTCTGTAACTCTCTCTCTCTGTCTCTCTCTCTCTCTGTCTCTCTCTCTCTCTCTCTCTGTCTCTCTCTCTGTCTCTCTCTCTCTCTCTCTCTCTCTCTCTGTCTCTCTCTCTCTCTCTCTCTCTCTCTCTGTCTCTCTCTCTCTCCGTGAGGACAGACAGTAAACACGTTTAAAGTGACAGCAGCTGCTTTAGAATCACAACTCTTTACATCGTGTTTCTATTGGACAGCTGAAGATACTATGTTATATCATTTAAACACAAACACTCTCTGGTCCTTCTATACATATTAATACATATGATATTATTATATATTAATATATATGACGTTGTTATATAACATGTATATAATGACTCACCAGAGCCTCCTTCCCCACCGTGAGCACCGAGGTGTAGACCTCCAGGTAGACCCTGCAGCAGCTCCTCACCGCCTGCAGACCCTTCACCGTGATGTCCGTCGCGTCTCCGAGCCCGAGTCCGATCAGATACAACATGCTGCCGGCTTCTCTCTCTGCTCAGAGTCGGTGTCTCACTGCGGAACTACCGCTTCATTCCAGCGGTTAGTCAGTGCGCTAACAGTGTGTTTCTGCTTCACGTGTCGCCTCACCGCACAGACTGGATTACGGTGTGCCGTAAACTGTTTACCTTCACGACAGCTACAGCCACGTTACGACACGTCGTCGCGTCACCAGACCTCCAGACGTCACGCTGATAGAAGAGAACTCATCACGTGTTCTGGTGCATTATGAACACACACTATTATTAAAAACGATTTAACAATATAATGCTAATAGAAGTTTAGGTTAGACTTTAGGTTTAACTTTAGGTTTAACTTTAGTTTAGACTTTAGGTTAGACTTGAGGATATCAACAGAGTAGAGACTATTTATGGTTCAGTCTGTTTAACTGTTCATCTCTGATCTCATGTTTGTGATTATTATTAAATATGAAACTTGTTTATAAACTTAATATACTGTTAATAATACTGTTATTAATACTGCTATTAATACTGTTAATAATGCTGTTATTAATACTGTTAATAATACTGTTAATAATACTGTTATTAATACTGTTATTAATACTATTAATAATACTGTTAATAATACTGTTAATAATACTGTTATTAATACAGTTATTAATACTGTTAATAATACTATTATTAATACAGTTATTAATACTGTTAATAATACTGTTATTAATACTGCTATTAATACTGTTAATAATACTGTTATTAATACTGTTAATAATACTGTTATTAATACTGTTAATAATACTGTTATTAATACTGTTATTAATACTATTAATAATACTGTTAATAATACTGTTATTAATACAGTTATTAATACTGTTAATAATACTATTATTAATACAGTTATTAATACTGTTAATAATACTGTTATTAATACTGTTAATAATACTGTTATTAATACTGTTATTAATAGTATTAATACTACTGTTAATAATACTGTTATTAATACTGTTAATAATACTGTTATTAATACAGTTATTAATACTGTTAATAATACTATTATTAATACTGTTGATAATCATCGGTTTGGTGTTTTTTTGCAGGACCTCTGTGGGGACCTGGTCCCGTGTAGTCCTGATGACGTGAACCCTCATTGGTTCACTCTGCTTGTTTCCATGGTGACGCCGTGTGAAAGTTGTGAATGAGTCGGTGGGAAAAACTCTCTCTCTGTCTGTCTCTCTCTCTCTCTCTCTCTCTCTCTCTCTCTCTCTCTCTCTGCCTCTGTGTCTCTCTCTCTCTATGCTGTCTCTCTCTCTCTCTCTCTCTCTCTCTCTCTCTCTCTTTCTCTCTGTCTCTCTCTCTTCCTCTCTGTCTCTCTCTCTCTCTCTCTCTCTCTCTCTCTCTTCACAGTGTGTTCCTCGTTCGCCCCTTGTTGTGGTAAACAAGCCTGTTAGACCACGTGACCCCCCCCCCCCCCCCGCCTGTCCACCTCCACTCCTTTAACTGGGAACCAGTGAATGACTGGGATGGCTGGTGGGTTACATAATGGTCTCTCTCCTTTTGGGGGACGTGGAGGAGGATGGGTGGGGGGGGGGGGGGGGGGGGGGGATTGTGGTCTTTTGTTGCTGTGGTTCTTGTTCGGCTCCAGTCATCCAGAGAATCAGAGCTCCGTCTCTCTGTTAACTGTTTCTCTTCAGCTCCACATCCTGGTCTGGATTCTGAACCAGGAGACAGTAAATGCTGGTTTCAAAGGATCTGGATCAGCCCTGATCCTGACGTTCATCTCATGAACCAGGACAACTGGGAAGATAACCCTGAAGTGGACCTGGACTCCTCAGGGTATGAGGTGTTGAAAGTGCCACCTCAACCGACAGAAAGAGAGTCATGTGACGCCTTGACCCATGACTTTTATTTTGAAAAGTCTATGCAGAAAGCTCAGACAGGATGTGAGACTTTATGTTTTCTGTAAACATAAAGAATTAGAACTAAAGATGAAATCAGCTCGGACCTTTCAGGTGTGTTCAGGTGTGTGAGGTGGTCACATGACTCGTGAGACAGAAACAGGATTAAAAGTGTTTAATGTGACCTCTGATCAGCTGACAGATGATGTCAGTACCAACAGAGAACATCAGATCAGACAGATGAAGAAGATAAAGTAGTTAGAAGAAGAAGAGGAGGTGGAGATTCAGGCTTTTACATAATCACATCTTAATAATAATAAACATTATTTGTGTTGCACCTTTCATATGTTTAAATTAAAGTCAGCAAAGTACAAAACGTGCAAATACAATAAACCGGTAGAATAACAGGAGTAAAATGTAAATTAAGATTCAATAAGAACAGAAGTTTATTGTTAATTGTGTTTCTTTTGTTTGTGAATACTTGAAGTAACTAAATAAATGTTTACAACACTTTGTCTCATGTCGTCATGTCATTTTAAACATATTGTACATATTATAAAAGCTACAGTTTAATACTTTATGTTCCTTGACTTTTATGTTTAGTTTATTTTCTCTTCTTCAGCTTCAGATGCTGAGAGCTCAGAGCCGTTAGCTGTGGTCATGTGACAGGATGTTGGTTTCATCTCTCTGGGCATTGACGTGGACATAATTATGACTCTGGTTATCACTGTGGCTGTGATGATTACTGAGACTCTGACACGTAAAGGTTTAATGTGATGTCATGTTTCATCAGAGCACACTGCAGGACCCTTAATGAGAGGAAGTCACACTTCACAGGATGTAGTGTGTTCATAACTCATGGGGAGGATTCTTCATCAGACAGAAGTGAGACAGGAAGACAATGTAGAGCACAGAGACAGATGTTATCGTCAGATTCAAGAAAAGTATTGTGAGGGAACATAGAAGTATTGTGAGGGAACGTAAAAGTATTGTGAGGAAACATAGAAGTATTGTGAGGAAACATAGAAGTATTGTGAGGGAACGTAAAAGTATTGTGAGGGAACGTAAAAGTATTGTGAGCGAACGTAGAAGTATTGTGAGGGAACGTAGAAGTATTGTGAGTGAACATAGAAGTATTGTGAGGGAACATAGAAGTATTGTGAGGGAACGTAGAAGTATTGTGAGGGAACATAGAAGTATTGTGAGGGAACGTAAAAGTATTGTGAGGGAACGTAGAAGTATTGTGAGGGAACGTAGAAATATTGTGAGGGAACATAGAAGTATTGTGAGGGAACGTAGAAGTATTGTGAGGGAATGTAGAAGTATTGTCAGGGAACATAGAAGTATTGTGAGCGAACGTAGAAGTATTGTGAGCGAACGTAGAAGTATTGTGAGGGAACATAGAAGTATTGTGAGAGAACGTAAAAGTATTGTCAGCGAACGTAGAAGTATTGTGAGAGAACAGAAGTATTGTGAGGGAACATATAAGTTATAAGTTATCACAATGGTGGTGATGATGATGATGATGTCATCTTATGATAAACAGGTGTTCATCACTGCAGGTAAACACCAGGTTGATTCAGACAGCTGATTCTGTGATGTTCTGTTGTTTCTCCACTTTGTGGCTTTAATTGGATAATTTCCTGGAAACTGAATTTTTATACAACAAGTTACACAACAGAGTGAGGAGGGAGACTAGGGTGAGTCAGAGAGGAGGGGAGGTGATGGAGGTGATGGTGGTCATGGTGGTGAGGAGGCCCTGGTTTCTTTGTGGCTCCCACAGAAACATCTCCAATTACAGGACAAAGGCGACTCATTCAGGCCAGCAGCTCCAACACTGCAGCTTTGCATTTCTAATGAGCACTCTGCTGAATGCTAAGAGGCCTCACACCCCTATTACTCCCCCATCCTCCCCCTGTACCCCTCTCTATACCCCTGCAGTCGGACGTCCAGGCTGGGCCTCCTCTCTCATGTGTCCAAATTGTACGGTGCCGGAAGTTTTCAGATCCTTTACTGAAGTAAAAGTACCAATAACACACTGTGATAACACTTTGATCAGAGGTGAACTTTATTTAGAATATGACTAGAGAGTTTATTGTTCTGAGGAAACAAGAATGACCGGGTTCATGTCAGAGAAAATTGGTGTTCAAGGTTAAGTTAAACCAACACAGCGTCTCCAGTGTTAACATGCTAACATACATACTAGCATCAATGAGTTTGAAGAGTGTAATAAAATAATATTTTGACAGGTAAACCACTGAGAGACTAAACTGACTTTTAATCTTTTATTTCTGGCTGTGTCAGCAGATGACCTCACTGAGCCCCTCCCTTCCGTCTGCTGCGTAGGGTTCTGGTTCTTGTTGTTCTGAACGTAACGTCTTCAGAGACATACTATAATGTGTTAGGACGATGCATTGTTATGCAGATGATACTCAATTATATCCTTAATAAACTTAAACTTACTAAACTTAAAGCAGCCTTAAGGACATCAAAACCTGGATGAGCTGCAACTTCCTGTTGTTAAACTCAGACTAAAGTGAAGTTATTCTACTAGAAACCAATGATCTAATGATATAGTTTCTCTGGCATCCAGCAGCACCATAAAGAATCTCTGAGTTATCTTTTGATCACACTCACAGATAAAACCTTTTTCACTTTCGTAACATTTAATAAATCAGACACATCCTGTCTCAAAGAGATGCAGAAACATTAGTTCATGCATTTGTTAGATTACTGTGATTCCTTATCATCAGGCTGCTCTAATAAGTCTCTTAAATCTCTCCAGTTGATCCAGAATGCTGCAGCTCCAAGAGAAGAGATCATATTACTCCTGTAAGCTTCTCTGCACTGACTCTCTGTAACATCTAGAATATCATTTAAAATCCTTTTACTTACCTACAAAGCCCTGATTGGTCAGACACCATCATATCTTAAATAGTTTATAGTACCATAGTATCCTACTAGAGAGCACCATCATATCTTAAAGAGCTTTTAGTACCATATTACCCTACTAGAGAGCACCATCATATCTTAAAGAGCTTATAGTACCATATTACCCTACTAGAGAGCACCATCGTATCTTAAAGAGCTTACAGTACCATATTATCCTACTAGAGAGCACCATCGTATCTTAAAGAGCTTACAGTACCATATTACCCTACTAGAGAGCACCATCATATCTTAAAGAGCTTACAGTACCATATTACCCTACTAGAGAGCACCATCATATCTTAAAGAGCTTACAGTACCACATTACCCTACTAGAGAGCTCACTAAATTCAGGGTTACTTGTGGTTCCTAGAGTCCTAAAAAGTAGAAGAAGAAACAGAGCCTTCAGTTATTTTTTAAGGGTAGGCTGAAGACTTTCCTCTTTGACAACTCTTATAGTTAGGGCTGGCTCAGGTTTATAGTTAGGGCTGGCTCAGGTTTATAGTTAGGACTGGTTCAGGTTGATAGATAGGGCTGGCTCAGGTTTATAGTTAGGGCTGCTCAGGTTTATAGTTAGAACTGGTTCAGGTTTATAGTTAGGGCTGGTTCAGGTTTAGTTAGGGCTGACAAGGTCTAACAGAGTCTAACAAGGTCTAACAGGGTATAACAGAGTCTAACAGGCTCTATCAGAGTCTAACAGAGTCTAACAGGGTCTAAAAGAGTCTGACAGAGTCCAACAGGATCTAAAAGAGTCTGACAGAGTCCAGCAGGGTCTAACAAAGTCTAATGGAGTCTAACAGAGCCTAACAGGGTCTAACAGGGTCTAACAGTGTCCAACACGGTCTAGCAGAAGTTAAAGTGTGTGTTTGTGGGTCTGAGTTGTTCTGCTGCTCGGTTCCTCTGGTTCCCTACAGCCGTCGTCATGGTGACGCTCAGCTATGCAGAGGCTGAATACAGTCAGCAGCTCTGAGGAAAGAGGTCTTTGTTTGCCCTCTCAGACCCCCCCCCCCCCCCCCCCACACACACACACCTCATTTCAGCTCCATTATCAGACTCTGAGCGCCAAACTGGAAACTGGTCATGTGACCAACAACCAGTATGTTCCCAGTAAGGTTTCAGTGTCCACCTCCCGTCTTTAAACATGTTTCCTTATACATTCCCATCCCAGTAGACTCAATATACAACTGGTATCATACTGGGAATGTATCAGAGTTATACTGGCACCATAGTGGAATGAGAGCGGAATCTTACTGGAAATATATCGGTAATGTGTTAATGATATTATAATGGGTTCATTGTGGAATAATGCTGGTGGTATAATAGGAATATAACAGGGAATACGATGAAATTATACTATGGTCATACTGGGAATATATGGGGAACTGGATATACATTTAAATATAATGGGGAAATATTGTCATACTGGGAATGTACTAAAATGATACGAGCACAATAGTGGAATAAAAGTAGAACGTTAATCTGTTAACCAACCTACCACCCAACAAGCAACTATCCACCCAACCAATCAACCAATCAATCAACCAAAAAAATAACCAACCTACCAAACAACCAACATACCAACATACCAACATACCAACATACCAACCTATCAACCTACTAACCAATCTACCAATCAACCAACCTACCTAACCTACCAACCAATCAACAACCAATCAACCAATCAACCAACCAACCAACCAATCAACCAATTTACCAACCAATCAACCAATTTACCAACCAATCAACCAACCTACCAACCTACCAAACTACCAACCAACCAACCAACCAACCAACCTTCCAATCAACCAACTTACCAACCAATCAACCAACCAACCTACCAACCTACCAACCAACCTACAAACAAATCAACCAACCTAACAATTAACCAACCTACCAACCAATCAACCAACCAACCAACCAACCAACCAACCAACCTACCAACCAATCAACCAACCAACCAATCAACCAACCAACCAACCTACCAACCTACCAACCAACCTACAAACCAATCAACCAACCTAACAATTAACCAACCTACCAACCAATCAACCAACCAACCAACCAACCTACCAACCAATCAACCAATCAACTAATCAACCAACCTACCAACCTACCAACCTACCAAACTACCAACCAACCAACCAACCTTCCAATTAACCAACTTACCAACCAATCAACCAACCAACCTACCAACCTACCAACCAACCTACAAACCAATCAACCATCCTAACAATTAACCAACCTACCAACCAACCAACCTACCAATCAACCAACCAACCAACCAACCAACCAACCAACCAATCAACCAACCAACCAACCAATCAACCAACCTACCAACCTACCAAACTACCAACCAACCAACCAACCTTCCAATTAACCAACTTACCAACCAATCAACCAACCAACCTACCAACCTACCAACCAACCTACAAACCAATCAACCAACCTAACAATTAACCAACCTACCAACCTACCAACCAACCAACCTACCAATTAACCAACCTGCCAACCAACCAACCTACCAACCAACCAACCAACCATCAATAAGAGCAAAAGTCATTGTTTATTTTGGCATCTGAAATTCACAGAAATTGAACCACTTTTGCTCTGAAAAAACCTTTATTTTGTAATCTGTTTACGATCTTTTTTTAACAAAGTTTCTTCTTCTACGTTCCATAGTTTTTTTTAACTCCATCAGTGTTTTTCTGCTGCGGTACATTGTGACATCACAAACCTCCTGACTCCGCCCCCTGCTGACCTCACAGGGATGACGGAGGTCAGGGGTCAGAGGTGAGTGTGAGTGAGTGTGTGTGTGTGTGTGGGGGGGGGGGGGGGGGGGGGCGCAGCTGGTTGTTTCCCACACAGGAAACAAAAGTGGAAATAATTATATTTACTAATATTTATAAAATAATCAACAGAAAATTAATTATATTTTGTATTTATTTATTGACATTTTATTTGATTTACTGCATGTTTATTATTAATATTGATTTGTTTGTAAAGCATGAACATTTGTGTTTATATATTCTTTATTTACATTTATAGAAAATAAACGAGGTATTTGTTCTGATTATTACAGATGAATATTATAATAAACTGTTTGTTTCGTTTTGAACATGATTGATCTGATCATGAAGATAAAAGAAACACAATAACGAGAGGAAGAGGAGGAGGAGGAGGAGGAGGAGGAGGAGGAGGCCCCCCCCCCCCCCCCTCCTCCTCAGAGGCTCCGCTGCTGTCTGTCTGTCGGACTCTTCTCTGGACTCTGAAGGTAAAACTCTTTCATCTTCATTGAAACATGTTTGTTCTTCTTCACTTCAAATTCATCTGAAGCTTCAAAGAAAATCTCAAGATTTATTTTTATGTTTCAATCAAATTTATTTTGAGTTTAAATCCGCGGAACGAGCCGCGAGCAGTTTAACGACGACGGGTTTACCGGAGAGAAGAACAACGACCGACTCGATCATATCTATATTAATAACAAGAAGAAGAAGAAGAAGGAGATGAAGTCTCCTCTTCTGCTGTCGAAAAAACCCGGAGTGATCGAATTATTAAAGAATATTTAAACGTGAATGAAGTAATAAATAAATAATTACTGAACAAAGTTCACAGAAATAATCGATTACTTTATGTTCATGTTTATGTGTGAAGATTTAAATGAGCTCTTTGATTTACTTCTCTTAAAGGAAACTAAATGAAAGAAAGTTTTAAATGTCTTTGTTTGTTTGTTGTCTAACAGCTGATCAGAGATCAGGTTTGATTTGATGACTTCTAGTTTCTCTGAACTTTGTCCTCATAAAGACACAAAAACATTTTCTGTAAAAACAGTTGATCCATTGATCAGTTTATTGATCAGTTTATTGATGAATATTGATGAATATTGATTTATTTGATTGGATCACGTTGACGAAGCTTCAGCAGTTTTTTTTTTCATTCTCTAACAATCTGAATCCGTCTCCCTGCAGGACCATGTCCCCCAGCAGCAGGACCTGGTCTGCTCCTCTTCAGGGTCTCTGTCTGACATGAAGGACTGTAAAGGAGTGTGAGGACCCAGCACCCCCTGCTGGACCCTGCTGGACCCTGCAGACCTCCTGCTGGACCCTTCTGGACCTTGCTGGTCCCCCGCTGCCCCTGCAGGCCATGGCTGAGCCCGACTACTCCGACCTGATCGCCAAACACTACAACTACACCGGAAAGTTCCGCAAGACGCAGCAGGACTCGGGCCTGAAGGCCGACTCGGTGGTCTTCATCATCGTGTGCTGCTTCATCATCCTGGAGAACATCCTGGTCCTGACCACCATCTGGAGGACCAAGAAGTTCCACAAGCCCATGTACTACTTCATCGGGAACCTGGCACTGTCGGACCTGCTGGCCGGCGTCGTGTACACCGCCAACATCCTGCTGTCGGGCGCCAACACCTACAAGCTGACGCCGACGCAGTGGTTCATCCGGGAGGGCAGCATGTTCGTGGCTCTGGCGGCGTCCGTCTTCAGCCTGCTGGCCATCGCCATCGAGCGCCACCTCACCATGCTGCAGATGAAGCTGCACAACAACGGCAACACGTGCCGCGTCTTCCTGCTGATCAGCGCCGTGTGGATGGTGGCGGCGGCGCTCGGCGGCCTGCCGGTGATGGGCTGGAACTGCATCCTCAATGTGACGCGCTGCTCCACCGTGCTGCCGCTCTACCACAAGACCTACATCCTGTTCTGCACCACGGTGTTCAGTGTCATCCTCATGGCCATCGTGGTGCTGTACGCTCGGATCTACGCGCTGGTCCGCGCGCGCAGTCGCAAGCTCGTCTTCCGCAAGGCGACTAATGGCCGCGGCGGCGCCGGAGGCGGCGCCAACGTGAAGAGCTCGGAGAAGTCGATGGCGCTGCTGAAGACCGTCATCATCGTGCTGAGCTGCTTCATCGCCTGCTGGGCGCCGCTCTTCATCCTCCTGCTGCTGGACGCCGCCTGCGAGACGCTGAGCTGCCCGATCCTCTACAAGGCCGAGTGGTTCTTGGCGCTCGCCGTCCTGAACTCCGCCATGAACCCGCTCATCTACACGCTGACCAGCAACGAGATGCGGCGCGCCTTCCTCAAGACGCTGCTGTGCTGCACCGCCTGCCTGAGGCCCAACGCCAAGTTCAGCGGGCCCATCGTGGGGGCGGAGTTCAGCCGCAGCAGGTCGGATAACTCCTCCCACCCCAACAGGGAGGAGGCGGAGTATTCGCCAAGGGAGACGACCTCGGGACGCGTCACCTCGTCCTCCTAAAGACGACGTCATCACGGACCTCACGGCACTTATGAGACTCTCAAACTGGTTCAACTGGGACCAGTGACCCTCATGTGGAGAAGCACACAGGACCATCAGCTGGATCGGTTCCTGTGGATCCTGGTGGTCCAGGTTCAAGTGGACCCTTGTAGAACCAGAACCAGAACAAATAGAACCTTTGTCTCTTCTTCCCTTAAAACACTTTAAGAATCCAGGTGCTGATCATGTGACCTCAGTCTTCTTCCTCTTTTTCGTCGGTCCCGAGACCAAACATCAGATATCAGAACCTTTGATCAGGTTTCTGTATATTTAACCTTCAGCAACACGTTGTGTTTCTATTTAACTATCAACAGCTGTCGTAGTGCATTAATAATAATAACAATAATAATATTAATATTAACTAGATTCATATAAAGCTCCGTCCATGTAATCGGGTGAAGAAGAGGAAGAGGAGCTGAGTCTCAGACGAGAACCTG
The DNA here is from genome assembly GCF_023349555.1 of Cebidichthys violaceus. Lineage (NCBI taxonomy): Eukaryota > Metazoa > Chordata > Actinopteri > Perciformes > Stichaeidae > Cebidichthys > Cebidichthys violaceus. The sequence continues at coordinate 2,603,913 of NW_027176539.1, read as the reverse complement.
AACTTTGTGTTTATGGGCCATTTTTGTAAAAAGTTAACTGTAAACGTTAGAAACTGTTGGTCAGAATGTATTTTCTACTTCCTGTCTGTGCTGTTGTTGTTGTTGTTGTTGTTGTTGTTGTTGTCAGTAGCGACGTCAGTGTAGTCAAATTAATTTATATTTGAAAGCAGGAAGAAAACATTTTGTTTGTCACGTCATGTTTATTTTAGTTGAGTCGTATTTCAGAAGAACAGAAGCTCAAACTATCAAACGATTAAATGAAGAACAATATTTTTTAAATAATTTAAACATTGTTCATATTTCAAAATGATAGAAATGTTATTAAAGTTAAATTCATCTCAACATTTAGATTCAAGGTTTCTTCTCGACCTGAAAAACAAGAATCTCAGGTCCATTTAATGGTTGTTCAGGAGCTTTTGATCATTTCACATGAACTTCTTCTGCAGATTTCAGAGTAAGGAACGACCTTTAAAGTCTTTAAACCACATGGACCTTAAGAACAGCAAAAACTGAGACACTTCATGTCTTCAGAATGAAATCATTTCATCATCATGTTTATGTTTTGGCAGCACGGGGCTTCCGTAGCTCAGACTCAGTTCTCTTAACCCGTTAACTGTTTGTGATCCGTCTGTTTAACTCAATGTTGGTTCATTAGAATTTAATAAAGACAGAAATAGAAACGCGGCTCTTTCATACGTTTCACAATAAAAAGTTTAATTTAAATAAAACTTCAGGCAAGTTCAAAAACTAGAACGAAGACGAATACACGAAAGAAAGTTAAAGTGATGATTGAAGTGGAATGACAAGTTAGAGCGATGAATGAAGTGGAAGAAGAAGTTAAAGCGATGAATGAAGTGGAAGAAGTTGAAGCGATGAATGAAGTGGAATAAGAAGTTAAAGCGATGAATGAAGTGGAATAAGAAGTTAAAGCGATGAATGAAGTGGAAGAAGTTAAAGCGATGAATGAAGTGGAAGAAGTTAAAGCGATGAATGAAGTGGAATAAGAAGTTAAAGCGATGAATGAAGTGGAAGAAGAATTTAAAGCGATGAATAAAGTGGAATAAGAAGTTAAAGCGATGAATGAAGTGGAATAAGAAGTTAAAGCGATGAATGAAGTGGAAGAAGACTCTGATGGTTGCATTTTATATATATATATATATATATATATATATATATATATATATATATATATATAATGCAACCATTAGAGTCCATCAGACTGGATTTGGAGGATCAGGTCTTCAGGTCTGTGCTGCCTCCCTGTGGTCACAGTGAGAAACCATCAGTCAACAAAGAGTTCATGTTTAAACCATGAAGTGGTAATCTCAAGTAATCTGGACTTCAGGAGGAACAGATAGACCTGGTTCTGGTTCTGGGCTCTGCTATGAGTTCATAAAAGGACGTTTTTATTTCTGTACAAAGTATCAATTTATAGAATTTAACAAGATCAAAATATAAAAAATAAATTAACTAAATAATCATATATACATACAGTTTGTACACAGGAAAGGGTTAGTTAAGAGTTAGTTAAAGGTTAGTTAAGAGTTTTTAAAATTTCCGTTAAATGTTTCTTAAGAGTTTAACGGTTAGTTAAATGTTACTGAAGAGTTAATTAAGAGTTATTCAAAGGTTAGTTAAGAGTTAGTTAAAAGTTAGTCAAAGGTTAGTTAATAGTTAGTAACGGTTAGTTAAGAGTTAGTAACGGTTAGTTAAGAGTTAGCTAATAGTTAGCTAATAGTTAATAGTTAGTTAAATGTTAGTTAAGAGCTTGTTAAGAGTTCTTTAAGAGTTAGTTAAAGGTTAGTTAAGAGATTTTTAAATGTCTGTTAAATGTTTGTTAAGAGTTAGTTAAATGTTACTGAAGAGTTAATTAAAAGTTATTCAAAGGTTAGTTAAGAGTTAGTTAAAAGTTAGTAACGGTTAGCTAATAGTTAGCTAATAGTTAGCTAATAGTTAATAGTTAGTTAAATGTTAGTTAAGAGGTTGTTAAGGTCTAATCAAAGGTTAGTTAAGAAGTTTGTTAAAGGTTAGTTAAAGTTTAGTTCAATTTTAGTTCAAGTTTAGTTAAGAGTTAGGTAAAGGTTACTTAAAAGTTAGTTATGATTTAGTCAAAGGTTAGTTAAGAGTTAGTTAAGAGTTAGTTAGGGGAGTTAGTTAAAGGTTATCTGGTGATAACCAGATGCAAATAATAACTCGGTTCTCGTCTCTTTTCCGACCAAATGTTAAACTTTAGTGGAATAATAAATGTTTAAATGATCCTCGTGGTCAGCGATCAGATCCAGGACGGAGACTCTGAGGACCTAATCCTTCAGAGGGATGAAGGTGACGGACCGAGTCCTCGTCTTCTGCTGGAGAACACCTGGTGGGCAGCCGGGTCCACCTCAGGTGAGACTCACCTCAGAGTCCAGTGACATCAGTGGGGTGTCACACTCTTTATGCTAAGCTAGGCTACCAGACATTGTATTTACAGAGAGGACCAGATGTATGAAGGTGGAGGACCTTGTGAGGACCGTGGTCCTGTTCTGACCCGGGTCTGCGGTGGTCTCTCTGACCTGCTGTGTTGTTGTTGGTAAGGTGTTGTCATGTGTTCAGGTACAGGTGAGCCACACCTGTCTGCGTGAGTGGAGCTCTGCTTCTTTATTAACAGACACAAAAAGAACTTCAAGCCGATTTAGTTCAACGTTCTACCTTTGAACAGGAAGTGATGACGTCACTGGTTGTCTGAGCAAAGACATCGTGTGCGTGTGCGCAAGTGTGTGCGCGCGCGTGTGTATGAACTCCACTTTGCCAAACTCCAAGTGCCATGATGACCCCTCTTCTCACAGATGCATGCCGGGAAGTGACGTCTTTAAAGCCCCAGTTAAACCAGCTCTCCTACCAGGGCACGAACTACATTTCCCGGCATGCCCCGCGCGTTTTCTTCTTTCCCTCCTTCCTTCCTGCAGCCTCGGCCCTTCTGCCGTGAAAAAGGAAGATGAGCACACGGAACCGAGTCTGAACCGAGTCTGAACCGAGTCTGACTTCCAGCGGAATGGAGGCTGAGCGGCTGCAGACGGACCGGAGGAGCCGGAGATCAGCTGCTGTTCCTCGGCCTTGAACCCGTCACGACCGCCGCTGGAGCCGCTGGAGTCCCGGAGGAGCGGCGGGAGGAGCCGCAGCCTGCCGGGCCGAGCCGGGCCGAGCCGTGCTAAGCCCAGCCGAGCCAAGCCGAGCCGAGCCGTCGACGATGCTCAGCTAGCTGCTGCAGGACTGAAGCCTCGACAGCACCGCACCCTGAAACCAGACCCGATCTCCCCCTGTCCCCCTTCAGGTGAGAGGCATGCTGCACACCTGTAAGGTTTACCTGGTCCCCTGAGACCGCGAGACTGGCTCTGGTCTAGTTCAGGGTCCTGCTGTCAGACGTGTCGGCTCCTGATCTGGTTCTGATCTAGTCCTGGTCTGATCCTGATCTGGTTCTGGGTCCTGCTGTCAGACTGGACCAGGTGAACACTGAAACTAGGTTCTGTGGTACCTGAACCGAACCTGAAGCCTCCATGTGGATCTGGAAGGAACCGGGTGTTGACTCATCAGTTCCTCGGGCCCTGATCCAGTTCTGAGGAGAACAGGTATCAGACCAGGTGTTGAGACCAGAACCAGAACTTATAAACTCTGAAGAACATCATTTATGAATAGAAATGAAGCTTTCTAACCAATTACTAACAAGTACTTTACAAGTACTTACAAGTACTTCATTCTCTGTACTGTGTACTTCTACTTCATATCAGAGTAACGATTGTACTTTTTACGTTTATCTGCTTTACAGATTATTGATCAACTGATAAATGATGTATTATTACTATATACTAATATAGAATACTGCATTATAATACATATTAAGAGTACTTTAAGTATACTTTGATAGTGTACTGGTTTTGAATGTAGTACTGAAGTAGAAGATCTGAGTACTTCTTCCAATAACTGGTGGTACAGTACGAGACCTGATCGTAGACCTGGTCCTGACCCTGGACCTGCACAGTCCTCACATCATCAATACAAGAGATCAGTGTTCTGTGTGAAACCTGGTCCAGGATCAGCGTTGGTCCAGGATCAGCGTTGGTCCAGGATCAGGGTTTAGGTCATTGCTGATGAATGACATCACTGCGTACGGAGATCAGTGATTGGAGGAAAGTGAAATATATTTAAATGAGCCGACGTGAACGTAACCATAAACATCAGAGCTTCAGCCAAGAGGTGACTGTTTCTGTGATCTACTCACTGAACTGTATGTCCCGGTCCCGGTCCCGGTCCTGATCCTGGTCCCTGTTGTGTCCCTGCAGGCTGCAGCATGGAGCGCTCCGGCAGCGTCCAGCTGGACATCCCGGACTTCAGTAACTCCGTTCTGTCTCACCTGAACCAGCTGCGTGTTCAGGGCCGTCTGTGCGACATCGTGGTGAACGTTCAGGGTCAGAGCTTCCGGGCGCACAAGGTGGTCCTCGCCGCCAGCTCGCCGTACTTCCGGGACCACATGTCTCTGGGCCAGATGAGCACCGTGTCGCTGACGGTGATCCGCAACCCGTCGGTGTTCGAGCAGCTGCTGTCCTTCTGCTACACGGGACGCCTCTGCCTGCAGCTCGCCGACATCATCAGCTACCTGACGGCCGCCAGCTTCCTGCAGATGCAGCACATCATCGACCGCTGCACTCAGATCCTGGAGGGGATCCACCTGAAGATCAGCCTGGCGGACCTGGACGAGGACCCCCGGGAGGAGGAGGCGGCGGCTCGGGGCTCCAGGAACAGCCGGACCCTGGAGGCCGTGGTGCGAGCCGGCGGTCATCACGCCGCCGGCCTGCGGCTGCTCGGCGCAAAGGGAGGCGGCGAGGCGTGCGAGGCCGTCAGCCCCGCCGAAGAGACCCTCAGCCCACCGCCAACCGTGGACCACAGCGGGCTGGAGGGGACCGGGCCCTCCGGCAGAACGGGCAAAGAACCGATCCTTCGCATCAACCGGGCCGGTCAGTGGTACGTGGAGACCAACAGCGAGCCGGAGCGGACCGGCAGCGCCGAGGAGGGCGGCGGCGGGATGGACCGCGTGAGGATCAAGACGGAGAGGATGGAGGACTGGATCGGAGCAGGGGAGCACCAGGAGGACGGGGGGGCGGTGGAGGAGGGGACCACCGTGATGATCGACACGTCGGGACGCAGCACGCTGGTCACGGCGCCGGGCGGACCGATGGGGAACCGCAGCGCACAACCGTCCTCCAGCTTCAGTGAGACGGACCGGTGAGTCACAGCTACTTCCTGTCTGAACCGGAGGCCATGATGACGATGGTCATGTGTTCATGTGGTCATGTGTGTTCATGTAGTCATGTGTTCATGTGGTCATGTGGTCATGTGTTTTCATGTGTTCATGTGGTCATGTGTTCTCGTGTGTTCATGTGGTCATGTGTTCATGTGTTCATGTAGTCATGTGCTCATGTGCTCATGTGGTCATGTGTTTTCATGTGTTCATGTGGTCATGTGTTCTTGTGTGTTCATGTAGTCATGTGGTCATGTGGTCATGTGTTCATGTGGTCATGTGGTCATGTGTGTTCATGTGGTCATGTGTTCTCGTGTGTTCATTTGTTCATGTGGTCATGTGTTCTCGTGTGTTCATGTGGTCATGTGTTCATATGTTTATGTGTTCATGTGGTCATGTGTTTGTGTTCATATGTTTATGTAGTCATGTGTTCATGTGTTCTCGTGTTCATGTGGTCATGTGTGTTCATGTGGTCATGTGCGTTCATGTGTTCATGTGGTCATGTGTTCTCATGTGTTTATGTGTTCATGTTCTCATGTGTTCATGTTCTCGTGTGTTCATGTGGTCATGTTCTCATGTGTTCATGTTCTCATGTGTTCATGTTCTTGTGTGTTCATGTGGTCATGTGTTCTCGTGTGTTCATGTGGTCATGTGTTCATATGTTTATGTGTTCATGTGGTCATGTGTTTGTGTTCATATGTTTATGTAGTCATGTGTTCATGTGTTCTCGTGTTCATGTGGTCATGTGCGTTCATGTGTTCATGTGGTCATGTGTTCTCATGTGTTTATGTGTTCATGTTCTCATGTGTTCATGTTCTCGTGTGTTCATGTGGTCATGTTCTCATGTGTTCATGTTCTCATGTGTTCATGTTCTTGTGTGTTCATGTGGTCATGTTCTCATGTGTTCATGTGTTCATGTTCTCGTGTTCATGTGGTCATGTGTTCATGTTCTCATGTGTTCATGTTCTCATGTGTTCATGTTCTCGTGTTCATGTGTTCATGTTCTCGTGTTCATGTTCTCATGTGTTCATGTTCTCATGTATCAGGTTCAGTCCCACTGGCAGTGTGGTCGTCCTGGCAGAGCGTCAGAGAGCGAAGAGTGAGTCACCGAGTAGAGCAGACGAGCTGCGACAGCCGAGTTCCCAGGTACTACTACTACTACTACTGCTACTACTACTAATACTACTAATACTAGTACTACTAGTACTACTATTACTACTATTACTACTACTACTAATACTACTATTACTACTACTACTACTACTACTAATACTACTAATACTACTACTAATACTAGTACTACTAGTACTACTACTACTATTACTACTAATACTACTAATACTACTACTAATACTAGTACTACTAGTACTACTACTACTATTACTACTGCTACTACTACTACTGCTGCTGCTGCTGCTGCTACTACTACTAATACTACTACTAATACTACTATTACTACTACTACTACTGCTGCTACTACTAATACTACTAATACTAGTACTACTACTACTACTAATACTACTATTACTAGTACTACTACTACTACTAATACTACTAATACTACTAGTACTACTACTACTAATACTACTATTACTACTACTACTACTATTACTACTACTACTACTGCTACTACTGCTAGTACTACTAGTACTACTAATACTACTATTACTACTACTACTACTACTACTACTACTGCTAGTACTACTAGTACTACTACTAATACTACTACTACTAATACTACTACTACTAATACTAATACTACTAATACTAATACTGCTACTACTACTAATACTACTAATACTAATACTAATACTACTAATACTAGTACTACTACTACTAATACTACTACTACTACTACTACTACAGTAGTATTACTACTAGTAGTACTGCTACCCCTCCTCACTCCTCACGTTGTCGTGAACACAACCCTCCCATCATTGCGTAGATGAACTCTTCCTCCTAAGCGGTGATTCGGTCGGTGGGTTTAGTTCGGCGGAATGAAAATAGTTCCTCATGAAGCTGCTCACAGGTGCTGAGCGGGTCATCTTCAGTCACCGGGTCAGGATTTATAGGAAGAGACGTTGTTGTTGAGCTGGTGACCTCAACAGCACCGACACAGTGCTCCAACATCTCCTACAGCTGTTCAAACAAACATAGGAACCTCCTTTAGGTTCTCTAAATAATGTTCAGTAAACAACATGCAGTGTGTTAGAAAGCCTCCAGAACAGCTTCAGTTCTCCTAGTGCGTGGAACCTTTGATCCCTATAATCTGCCTTATAGAACCTCCTCACTGAATCTCAATGACCACTAGATCCTCCTAGATACCCCTTGAACCTCCTCAGTGGTCAGTAGAATCTTACAGGATCCCTAGAACCTTCTGAACCTCCTGATTAACCACTTAAATCTCAAATGATCCCCAGAAACTCCTAAAGGAACCCTAGAACCCTAAGCATCTTCTTAACAGCCACTAGAACCTCTCAAAGCACCTCGTCAGTAACCACGAGAACTGATTAAAGAACCTCGTCAGTTATCACTAGAACCTCTTAAAGAACCTCGTCAGTAACCACGAGAACTTATTAAAGAACTCCGTCAGTTATCACTAGAACCTCTTAAAGAACCTCGTCAGTAACCACGAGAACTGATTAAAGAACTCCGTCAGTTATCACTAGAACCTCTTAAAGAACCTCGTAAGTAACCACGAGATCTTATTAAAGAACTCCGTCAGTTATCACTAGAACCTCTTAAAGAACCTCGTCAATAACCACGAGAACTGATTAAAGAATTCCGTCAGTTATCACTAGAACCTCTTAAAGAACCTCGTCAGTAACCACGAGAACTTATTGAAGAACCCTGTCAGTTATCACTAGAACCTCTTAAAGAACCTCATCAGTAACCACAAGAACTTATTAAAGAACCCCGTCAGTTATCACTAGAACCTCTTAAAGAACCCTGTCAGTGATTTAAGTGATGGGTGTAGCAGTGTAGTGCCCAGGATTTAGGAAGAGGTGAAGAAACGAGTCTGAACATAATGTTCCTCATCTACATGGACGTTCAGAGTGGTCAGGAACACAGAGACCTGTTGAAGTAGCTTAGATGCTGTTTGTCTGCTGAGTCGTCGATGTGTGACTCCATCACATAAACACGTAAACAGACCTAAACCTAGACCCAGCTCAGAGCTCTTGTTGATCCAGGGATATGAACTCCAGTGTGACGCAGTCTGTTCTGGTTCTGGTCTTCCAGGGGGAGGAGCATGCAGCGTTCGATATGGGTGGCTACGAGGACTACCTGAGGGAGCAGGTAGGGGACCGCTGGTACCGCTACAACCCCCGGCTCACCTGCATCTACTGCTGCAAGTCCTTCAACCAGAAAGGCAGCCTGGACCGCCACATGCGGCTGCACATGGGCATCACGCCGTTTGTCTGCCGCATCTGCGGTAAGAAGTACACCCGCAAGGACCAGCTGGAGTACCACATCCGCAAGCACACCGGCAACAAGCCCTTCCACTGCCACGTCTGTGGCAAGAGCTTCCCCTTCCAGGCCATCCTCAACCAGCACTTCCGCAAGAACCACCCGGGCTGCGCCCCCCAGGAGGCCCACAGCGCCTCCCCCGAGACCACCACCGCCTCCGTCACATCCAGGGGAGGGCCGAGCGACGAGGCCTCCCCCAGCCAGGAGGAGCCCGAGGGCGGAGGAGGCCAGTACAGCGAGGGTCCCCAGGCCTCGGTCTCCACCACGGGGCCCGACTGAGCCCGAGGGACGGACGGGGGCTGCTCGGATCCTTTTGCACCCGAAGCCAACGGGACGCTGAACCGCTGACGTGGACCAGCGACGGAAAGAGTCCGAACCGAGAGGATTTCTCCGCTTTAAACCGCATCTACCTTCACTAACCAAACCGAACAGATTTAAGCTACGATGAAGAAACGCCACACACTCCAACAACCTCACGCACCGCACGACCACGTGGTCCTCGTGGTCCTCGTGGTCCACGTGGTCCACGTGGACCTCGTGGACCTCGTGGACCACGTCTGCCTCCGTCTACTTTATGTTACAGATTTCTACTTTTATATCGTGTCACAGGTTCACAACAGTCTGTCTGCTGGAACTTTGCCAAACTACTCGGTGCCAGTTCAACAGTTCAAATCCTTCATATTTGCCTTGAGACAATCTGGAGCAGCAAGGTTAATAATAATAATAATAATAATAATAATAATAATAATAATTATAATAATCCTGCGCGCTCTTTAAAATGCCACCTCAGCATAGAAATATTATTAAAAAAAACCTACGACTGTTAGAGTTCAGTTCCAGTGTGATCAGAGCTTCTGTATTGATTAATCTACCGACCAGTTCATTGATCGGTTCATTGATCGGTTCATTGATCAGAAGATGAAGATCTTGTTTCTCATTTTGACCACAAAATCACCTCAAATATGTAATTGTGGTCAAAATAGTGACAGATTTATGTTGCAGAACAAATTCATTGGATCACTTTATTTTAAATTTAATCACTTTTGTTCTTACTAAATAAAAATAAATTACAAAACATTCTGACATAAAAAGTAAAGCTGCTGCTAAAACACTGAAGACTTTACATGGAAAATAAATAATATATAATAAATAATATATAATATATAATATATAATAAATAATATATAATATATAATACAGAAGTTAGAAGCTGGAAAATAAGTTTGATCTAAAACTGAAGCTCCTGTTAGCTCCTCCCCGAGCTTTCTACTGTAGCACATGACCTTCTGCAGCCAATCAGAGCTGCTCAGGTGTCACCAGAGGAAGCTCATGGGATGCAGCAGAAAGCTCCAGAGGTCTTTTATTCAGCGTCGTGCTGACTGAGCTCTGATCACACTGATCACATCAACTCTTCAGATTGTTGACGACAGACTCACAGCAGGAAGCCTCAGATAAGCTACACAGTTACCTCTCACCACTACGCAATACAGCTGCTGCTCCACCGGGGGGCGCTCTGGTCCACACGGAGCTCCGGCTCCTCAGATACTTTTTATAAACACGTTTTTTTGTGTTTCTTGGACGCTTTGTTTTGTTTGTTTTTGCTCTGACAATGTTTGAGACGGATGACAGAGGCTTCAGGACCGGATCAGGACCCGTTTCTGTTAATGACGCGTTAAATCTGCTGCACCAAAATAGAAACGCACTAAAACTAACGATGACGCTTAACTTTAAAATCAATCCGGGAGAATTAACAGAAGATAGGCAGCGAGCTGTGTCTCCAAAATGGAGGCCAATCATGCTAACATTAGCTTGCTAGCTTACTGCTTTTTGCTTACTCATGTTTAAAACAATTACAATTCATTCAATCATGCTAACGTTAACTACAACATTATAATGTTCCTGAAAGAATTACACAGAAAAATCACTGTTAATCTTCAAGCTGTTATGCTAGCATTAGCTTGTAAGCTAACTGAACAACGATTGTATTCTACTGGCCCAGAACTACATTCAGTTAAAAGAGCTAATGTGTGTGAGCTAGTTAGCTAACGTTGAGCTAGTTACTGATCGGGTCACTGATCGGGTCCTGATCGGGTCCAGATCGTGGAGCTACCGGACCCGGACCCCGTCAGACCAGATGGATGTAGTAGACCACGGAGCTGGACTAGAACTAAACCCTCCAGAGCTCAAAGGTCGGACCGCGGCCACGTTGGATCTCTAAAACACAACGTCAGCACTTATCGGAGGACGAGGATCAAAAGCAGAACTTTATATAGAACCACATATTCAGAGACATATTTAAACAAGTATGAATACTAATGAGCTGGTAGCACATCGGCTGTTACTGTTGTTTTCTACACGGACGGGAATCAGATGTTTTTTATGCAAATGAAGCCAGCGGCTCCGTGTTCTCTTCAGGCCAAACAGGAAGTATCAGGTACACAGTTTACCTTCTCTACGTAGCACGATGCTAACGGCTAACCTCAGAGCGAGCTACGCAGAAGCTCACCTGTAAATAAAGGCTCACATACACTCACACAGACAGACACACAGACAGACAGACAGACAGACAGATACATACATACACACACACACACACACACATATACAGACACGCACACACACACACAATCAGGGCTGGGCAACGTGGAGTAAATCATCAGTTGTCATGACAACCTCAAAGTACCACAGCAACAGAGAGAACTGCTTTCTGATTGGCTGACGGCCGACTGTTAAATCAGTTAAGTCAGTTTGTTTACGGCTCGTTAGTAATATTTTACCAAATTAAATCTAGAATATATAAATATTAATTTATCTTCTTTACATTAGAAAATATAGTGGGAGGAGTCTTTACACCTGTAACCACACCCATCAGTGATGTCACAGCGTACAGGAGTACACCTGTACATCACTGCAGCCAGGTGACGACTAACTTCAGATGAATCATTATTATTAATTATGAATTGTTTTGGCTGCTGGTTTAGACTCGTTTTAAACAACTTTTTTAATGTCTTTAAACTTAAACTGATGAAGACCACGATGCTCAGCTCTGGAACCAGAACCAGATCAAACCATTAAACACAAACTCAGAATTATGAAAGAAACTACAAGTTTCATTTTTATCTGTTTCTTCATAAACCAGATTGAAGTGGTCCAGACCGCCTCGTGTCCTCATTACAGTTTACATCACATCAGTCCAGTTCAGTCTAGTTTAGTCTGGTTCAGTCTAATCTAGTCTGGTTCAGTCCGGTCTAGTCTGTCAGAATCTATACAGGAGAAGTGGGATCAGAGTTCAGGTCCGATGGACCTCCATGTTATTTTAAAGTGGATCAGGATCAGAACAGATTTACTGTGAAGTCACTTTTTTTTTATTCCGTTCAGTAAGAATCAAACACATAAATGTGACATTTGTTCTGGTTCTGATATAAAGGATCCGACTTCTCCTCCTCAATGGTTCTTCAGATTCAAACTGTGAAAACAGCTCAACCTCATCTTCATCCTCGTCTTCATCACTCTGGTCCTCATGGAGTCACAACCAGGTCTCATGTTTTATAGTTTTATTATATCCAGTAAACATGTCTAAGAATCAAATCATTTATATACTTAATGAGATTACTCTTTACTGTTGATTCCTCACATATATGGTAATATATCAAAGAAGAAGGTTCTGGGTTTATGTTGCATGTCTCTGTTTGAGGGTTTAAATGTGAAGCAGCTTCTGTCACCACGACCACTCGACCACTCACAGGAAATAAAGCACTTTACGTGTCCACTCGCCTCCTTCTTTACCCACAATGCAGCTGGCTATGAATACACATGTTACCATTATTACCATATTATGTGCTTAATATATTCATAGAGACTGAAGCTCCTCCTCTTCCTGTTTCCACCAACACACTTGTCAGAATACACTTGTAGGCTAGTCAGCGGCTATAATGAGAATAATGTTTGAATTACATTTAAGAGATTATTTAGCAAGTCAAATCCGCTAAGAGAATACTTAGAGAGCAGGAGGGAGCTCTAGAGGCTAGCTAGCTGACTAGCCCCTTCTGGAGACCAGCTAGCCTGTTCCAGATGCTAACTAGCCCCTTCTGCAGACCAGCTAACTAGCCCCTTCTGCAGACCAGCTAACTAGCCCCTTCTAGAGACCAGCTAACTAGCTCCTTCTGGAGACCAGCTAACTAGGCCCTTCTAGAGACCAGCTAACTAGCTCCTTCTGTAAACCAGCTAACTAGCCCCTTCTGGAGACCAGCTAACTAGCTCCTTCTGGAGACCAGCTAACTAGGCCCTTCTAGAGACCAGCTAACTAGCTCCTTCTGGAGACCAGCTAGCCTGTTCCAGATGCTAACTAGCCCCTTCTGCAGACCAGCTAACTAGCCCCTTCTGCAGACCAGCTAACTAGCCCCTTCTAGAGACCAGCTAACTAGCTCCTTCTGGAGACCAGCTAACTAGGCCCTTCTAGAGACCAGCTAACTAGCTCCTTCTGTAAACCAGCTAACTAGCCCCTTCTGGAGACCAGCTAACTAGGCCCTACTAGAGACCAGCTAACTAGCTCCTTCTGGAGACCAGCTAACTAGCTCCTTCTGTAAACCAGCTAACTAGCCCCTTCTAAAGACCAGCTAACTAGCTCCTTCTGGAGACCAGCTAACTAGTCCCTTCTAGAGACCAGCTAACTAGCCCCTTCTAGAGACCAGCTAACTAGCCCCTTCTGGAGACCAGCTAACTAGCCCCTTCTGGAGACCAGCTAACTAGCTCCTTCTGTAAACCAGCTAACTAGCCCCTTCTAAAGACCAGCTAACTAGCCCCTTCTAGAGACCAGCTAACTAGCCCCTTCTGTAGACCAGCAGCTGTCCTCTCCGGTGAAGTATTCTTCCAGCGGCTTCGTGGTCGGCTGGTCTCTTTTAGGTCCGTGGACAGTGGATTCTATGGACAGATTCTCCCAAAAAACAACAACAACACTTTAACTTTTGTGCGCGTCATAAGATTTTAATATATGAAGTCATTCAGCATTAAAAAGGATAAAAAAGACTTCTTAGTGGTTTCTAAAGGAGCTCCTGGAGAGTTAGTGACTGTATTAAGAGAAACCCAACTTTAACTAAGGTGTTCAGAGAATGATTCTATTATGTATATATATATAATGTGTGTATAATGTGTATATATTATGTGTATATATATATATATATATATATATATATATATACACACACACATTATGTATATTTATATATATATATATATATATACACATTATGTATATATATATATATATATATATATATATATATATATACACAATGTATATACATTATATATATATATATAATGTATATATAATGCGTTTCATTCAGACTCACACGTCTTCATTCAGAGCTTTAACGAGGAAGATAGACGAGACTTTTGATTCTCTACTCATTATATCTTTATACTAGTTTTACCACAAACTGACGCTCTAAATAATATTAATTTGTGTTATTGAAACAGCATTAGAACAAGACATTATCCCTCTGAGACCAGATCCCATGGTGGACTTCTTCTTCTTCTCTACATGACTAATCTGCTGGTTTGATGGTGGATATCAAACGTTTACAGAACGCTTGTTTTTTTACGTGGTCTCGTCTCGGTGTGGCTGCTGGATCGGGTCTCACTGGATCGGGTCTCACTGGTCACAGGGGTCGGCCACTCTGGCGGTGAACAGCAGGGCGTTGATGGTGGACTCTCTGATGAGCAGCAGGAACGGCCGGTCGGCCTGAAACACCTCCCGGTTTAAGTTGAGGGAGCGACCGAAGGCCACGACGGCGGTCGCTGCTGCCGCCTCGCTGCCCTCCTCGTTCACCTGGAGACCACAAAGCACATCGTTCAGGGTCCTGTGGACCAGACCGGTCTGTTGCCCTGGGTCAAGGTCTCAGGTCTGACATCCTGGGTCAGGGTCTCAGGTCTGACCCTGGGTCAGGGTCTCAGGTCCTAACTCTGGGTCAGGGTCTCAGGTCCTAACTCTGGGTCAGGGTCTCAGGTCTGAACCACCTGTGCATCAGTGACTGACCTCCAGGAAGGCTTTATGGAAGGCGTCTGAGATGTGGAGACCTTCACTTCCGTCCTCCAGCATCCCTGAAACAAACAAACAAACAAACAAACTTTAACTTCACAATGATGAATAGAAACATTCAACACAAACACAGAAATAAACATAAAAGCTCAGATCAAGAAAACAAAGATGAACGAATAATAATAAACTTTTATATCAGAAAAATGTAAATGTGAGTAAAAAGAACAGGATTCAACCAGCAACCTGAACGCCCCATGCCCATTTCAGTTCCTGAACGTCCCACTCTGTTCTTTGAGTACCCGAACGCCCCACACTGTCCTTAGAGTACCTGAACGCCCCACGCTGTCCTTAGAGTACCTGAACGCCCCACGCTGTCCTTTGAGTACCTGAACGCCCCACGCTGTCCTTAGAGTACCTGAACGCCCCACGCTGTCCTTAGAGTACCTGAACGCCCCACGCTGTCCTTAGAGTACCTGAACGCCCCACGCTGTCCTTTGAGTACCTGAACGCCCCACGCTGTCCTTTGAGTACCTGAACGCCCCACGCTGTCCTTTGAGTACCTGAACGCCCCACTCTGTCCTTTGAGTACCTGAACGCCCCACTCTGTCCTTTGAGTACCTGCACGCCCCACGCTGTCCTTTGAGTACCTGAACGCCCCACGCTGTTCTTTGAGTACCTAAACACCCCATGCTGTTCTTTGAGTACCTGAACGCCCCACGCTGTCCTTTGAGTACCTGAACGCCCCACTCTGTCCTTTGAGTACCTGAACGCCCCATACTGTTCTTTGAGTACCTGAATGCCCCACGCTGTCCTTTGAGTACCTGAACGCCCCACGCTGTTCTTTGAGTACCTGAACGCCCCATACTGTTCTTTGAGTACCTGAACGCCCCACGCTGTCCTTTGAGTACCTGAACGCCCCACGCTGTTCTTTGAGTACCTGAACACCCCCATGCTGTTCTTTGAGTACCTGAACGCCCCATACTATTCTTTGAGTACCTGAACACCCCATACTGTTCTTTGAGTACCTGAACACCCCATACTGTTCTTTGAGTACCTGTACACCCCATACTGTTCTTTGAGTACCTGAACGCCCCACGCTGTTCTTTGAGACTGACCCGTGAAGGTCTTCTTTAAGAGCCTCCAGCTGGAAGGTGTTGATTGTTAAAATATTGTTGTGTTAAGTTATTAATATGTTATGAAATATTGATGATGAACGTGGAACCCGTCGAGGAACTTCCCAAACACCAATGGATGATGAAGAAGATCACCTGGCAGACTGGCCCTCTCAGAGCTGAACAGGTCCGTCAGTCCCATGTCCTGCAGCTTCTTCTTCACACTGAAGCTGTCCTCCAGCCTGAAGCGAGGAACGTGGACCGCCACCGAAGTCTCCGTCATCTCATTCAACCAGGACGTCAGTTTGTTCAGGTCCAGACTCTCCTCCACCTGCACACACAACGCCACACATGTAAACACACGACACTAATACACACCATCATCATCATCATCATCATCATCACCATCTCATTTTTAGATAACTGACAGTCACCACGATGCTGTTTGTTCATGTCAAGTCATAATCTGGTTCTTTGATAGAAAAATGTAAAACGATAAACCTGTTAACTAATATAACTAATACACCTGTTAACTAATACACCTGTTAACTAATATAACTAATACACCTGTTCACTAATATAACTAATACACCTGTTAACTAATATAACTAATACACCTGTTCACTAATATAACTAATACACCTGTTAACTAATAGAACTGTTCACTAATATAACTAATACACCTGTTCACTAATATAACTAATACACCTGTTCACTAATATAACTAATACACCTGTTAACTAATAGAACTGTTCACTAATATAACTAATACACCTGTTCACTAATATAACTAATACACCTGTTAACTAATAGAACTGTTCACTAATATAACTGATACACCTGTTCACTAATATAAATAATACACCTGTTCACTAATATAAATAATACACCTGTTCACTAATACACCTGTTAACTAATATAACTAATACACCTGTTCACTAATATAACTAATACACCTGTTAACTAATACACCTGTTCACTAATATAACTAATACACCTGTTAACTAATAGAACTGTTCACTAATATAACTAATACACCTGTTAACTAATACACCTGTTCACTAATACACCTGTTCACTAATATAACTAATACACCTGTTCACTAATATAACTAATACACCTGTTAACTAATATAACTAATACACCTGTTCACTAATATAACTAATACACCTGTTCACTAATACACCTGTTAACTAATATAACTAATACACCTGTTCACTAATATAACTAATACACCTGTTCACTAATACACCTGTTCACTAATATAACTAATACACCTGTTCACTAATATAACTGTTCACTAATATAACTAATACACCTGTTCACTAATATAACTAATACACCTGTTAACTAATACACCTGTTTACTAATATAACTAATACACCTGTTTACTAATATAACTAATACACCTGTTAACTAATATAACTGTTCACTAATATAACTAATAAACATGTTCACTAATATAACTAATTAACCTGTTAACTAATATATATGTTAACTAATAGACCTGTTAACTAATTTAACTAATATAACTGTTAACACTGCGTGACGTTGCCTCGTGTGTCCGGCGTGTGTCGTATCAGAAGCATTAGATGAAAAGGTAAACCAGAGGAGGACCTTAGGACCAGAGGAGGACCAGAGGAGGACCAGATGAGGACCAGAGGAGTTACCTCACTCAGTTCTTACCTTACTCAGCGTGGTGTCTTTGCTCGGCAGGATGATCACCATGGTGATGTCGTCTCCGCGGTACGGCATCTCCAGCAGCTGCACCTGGTCGTCGGGATAGTACCGGTACCTGAACCTGGTCTCCTGGTACATCATGTTGACCGAGCAGGTCCGACTCCCGCTGACGTGGAAGTCTGACACGTACGCATTGTTTTTGTTGAACTTGTTCTTCCACTGACCCTGAGAGAGGAGAGGGTTGGTCAGAGACACTGAATAATAATCATTTCATTGCGTTTCAAATTTAAATACTATGCTAACAGGGAACTTGGTAACATGAATGATGCAATCTGAGAACATTTAGCATGAAGCTGCGTGGCGGACGGAACGAAAGCATCGACACCAAGACACCAACGTTAAAGATCAAAGTAAGAGCTCTACAGATTTAATCTGGAACACAAGTTTATCAACCAGTGGGACAATGTTCTCACGGTGGCGTCCCTCATGCAGACCATGTCCTGCTTCATATTTCTGAATATAAACAAAGTGAGTATCTTGCTTTTCAAACATTGAATTGGGGACCAGCAGGGACCTGAAACACCAGAACCAGGCTCCACAGCTTCAGGTGTGAATGAGGTACCAGCTCAGGTACCTTGAAGTAGATTGTGTTGACGAGGACCAGGATGGTGTTGGAGTCCAGTGCCCCCGCTGGCAGCGTGTCCTGGATCAGGTTCTCCGTCTTGTTGGAGATCCAGTTGTTGATGGTGACCCGGGCCTTCTCTGGGTTCTCCTGCAGCACAGAACCGGGGTTATAAGTATAACCTCTGTCAGATACTTGAGTAAGGTCTGAACCCTGAGTGGTTCAGGTTGTAAGGAGGTGAAGCGGACTCGTTTTAGACCCCAACGTTACCTTGAAGTTGAGAGGCATCAGCTTGGCCCCGTACACTGTCTCACTGATGTTCTGGTAGGTCTCGTTGAAGACCAGAGACTTGTCTCCGAACAGCCGGTTAGCGGAGATCAGCTCCGTGGTCTCGTCCTTCTTTCTGTACAGACGACAGTTGAGTTTGGCGAAGAAGAAGTGGACCTGATCCGAGGTCTTCTCTTTGATGGAGTCGAACTCAAACACCTGAAGACAGAAACACAGACAGGTTTTAATCTGCTGCAGTGAGACGACCACTGTAGCTTTCTCTGTGAGCCTAATATTAATAATAATACTTATTATAATAAAGACCTCCATGATCTGCTGCAGCGTCTGGTTGCAGGCTCCCAGCTTGGTCATGGCGAAGGCGGTGGAGATGCTGATGGGGGACATGAAGATGTTGGCCTCGGGGGCCTTGCTGAGGGCCAGCTGTTTGTACAGCGACAGAGCGAAGCGGCTGTTGGCCTTGGACAGCTCCCAGACTCGGGGGTTGGTGGACTCGGGGACCGGATCGGGCTCCTGGGTCGGGCCCTCACCGGCCTCTGGGTCGGGGCTGCGGTAGATGCAGCGCGGCTCCAGAGGAAGGTCTCTGGGTTTGGCGCTGCAGATGTCCGGATGGAAGGCGAAGGAGACGAGGGGCAGGGACGCCAGAACCAACAGCCAATCAGCAGCCCTCATTCTGCACAGAGAGCCAATCAGAGGAGAGCTTAGATCACAGTTCTATTAAAGAGCTTTTCCTTTTATTCATCGTTTCTATTTCATTTGCTGCCTCGTGTGAAGCGCTTTGTAAAAGATTTACTATTATTAATATTAGTTTCTCTGACATAAGAAGGTCGACACTGAATCACAGAAGAGTAAACAAATAAAAAGAGTCGTGAACAACTTCTAAAGATTTAAATCCGGACACACCAGACTCCATTTAAAAATAACAGTTTAGTTTTAGACAAAGATTACGAGATCGTTGATTATTTTCTCATGATTCAACATCAACAGATTCAAGAACACTTCAAAGCTTTCAGTTTAATTTAACGTTAATAATCACACTGAAACGTCATGAAACGTGTTTTTGTATTCTGATTTTGTTCTAAATCTTTGAGAGAAATGAAACTCTTTTGTTCTTTTATACTAAACATGAGAAAAGAGAAAACGGGGAATCAAACTCGTTTGACCAGGAGATCAATAACTTCTCTGTCTCGGGATTAAAGACGACGAACGAGGATCCATCAGGAAGATTAGTTGTTAAACTCTTACCTGAACAGGTAGACGGTCGAGTCTGTGAGACGGTGAGATGTGTGAGGTTTGAGCTGAACTCAGGTCAGTGTCCTGCAGAGCGCTCAAACATCACAGCAACCTTTGAGACATCGATCGTCTGTTGGTCAACATGTGGACACAAAGATCCCCGATCAATAACTGTGATGCTGCAGGACGTAAACACACCACGCTTCAGGACGACGAGTTAATCCAGATCATTCATGATGTTTAGATGTTTGAGTCTGTGTGTAGTCAAGACAAACGTCCCATTAAAACCACGTTTGATCCCATTACAGCTTAAAATCAAGGATTCTACATATCAGACATTAAATCTACAGCTTCTAAACTGTACTTTAGACTACTTTCCACTAGATCGACCCATTTAGTTATTTTTGCTCTTTGGAGATAAAACGTGTTATTCTCTTAGTGTCCACTAGAGGCATCACTACTATATTATAGAGATAATACATGTTATTCTCTTAGTGTCCACTAGAGGCATCACTACTATATTATAGAGATAATACATGTTATTCTCTTAGTGTCCACTAGAGACATCACTACTGTATCATAGAGATAATACATGTTATTCTCTTAGTGTCCACTAGAGGCATCACTACTATATTATAGAGATAATACATGTTATTCTCTTAGTGTCCACTAGAGGCATCACTACTATATTATAGAGATAATACATGTTATTCTCTTAGTGTCCACTAGAGACATCACTACTGTATCATAGAGATAATACATGTTATTCTCTTAGTGTCCACTAGAGGCATCACTACTGTATCATAGAGATAATACATGTTATTCTCTTAGTGTCCACTAGAGGCATCACTACTGTATCATAGAGATAATACATGTTATTCTCTTAGTGTCCACTAGAGACATCACTACTATATTATAGAGATAATACATGTTATTCTCTTAGTGTCCACTAGAGGCATCACTACTGTATCATAGAGATAATACATGTTATTCTCTTAGTGTCCACTAGAGACATCACTACTGTATTATAGAGATAATACATGTTATTCTCTTAGTGTCCACTAGAGGCATCACTACTGTATTATAAAGATAATACATGTTATTCTCTTCGTGTCCACTAGAGGCATCACTACTATATTATAGAGATAATACATGTTATTCTCTTCGTGTCCACTAGAGACATCACTACTATATTATAGAGATAATACATGTTATTCTCTTCGTGTCCACTAGAGGCATCACTCCCTCTATCTCCCTGTGGGACTCCCCTATCACGTCCTTCCTCTTCCTGGGCTCCATCATAACTCAGGACCTCAAGTGGGAGCTGAACATCAGCTCCATCACAAAGAAGACTCAGCATAGATGTACTTCCTGAGGCAGCTGAATAAATTCAACCTGCCAAAGACAATGATGGTGCACTTCTACACCGCCATCGTTGAGTCCATTGTGTGTTCAACATACCTCAGCAATCAACAGTTCTCATTCTGATTCTTGAAAGAGATTTTTAAATATTCTTTTTTTTTTTTTTTTAAATGTTCACTAGTCCTCCAGCTGGTTAACATTTACATACAAGTACGTATCCAGGTATTAAAAGTATTATGAATTTTATTTGTGAAATAAATATTAAAAAAATCTACACATTCAAATCAAAACAGGAAGTGACAGAAACAAACTTCTGATAAATGAGTCAGATGTCCAGTGAAACCATGAAGACAAGGTGACATCTAGAACATAACAGTTTAAAATGTTCCACATCAGTCCCTCAGAACCAGTGAGACCATGAAAACCAGGACACAGTCCAGCAGAGTCCAGCAGAGAGTTTCCACGCTGACCAGACTCCGTCAGAAGAGTTTGGGCAGCTGTCTGAGGCGACTCAGGTCCAGGATGTTTCCCACCGATCCTTCGGTCTGATGGCTGCTTGCCCTCATTAAAGATGGCCGCCCGCTGGAACGGTTCTCCTTGTCGGCGGCGTTTTGTCCGCCCGCTAACAGCTGCATTTTGGGCCGCAAGTCCCGGATCAGCTGACTCTGTGGGAGGAGCTTCACGTTCACGGCTTCGGTCAGCGGCTGGCGAACGTCAACCTCCTCTTCCTCTTCCTCCTCCTCCTCCTCGATCAAGCCGTACCTTCTCATGTACTTCCTGGTTGCCAGAGACATGTTACTAGGAGACAGAAGGGAGTGGTTGGAGGCGGGCCCTGGGCGGGGGGCGTGGCCTCCCACAGACAGCCTGCTGAGCTGCGAGTCGCTCAGGTAACGCAGGGCGATGGCGTTGGCCTCCAGACTCAGGTCCACGCTGCCTTCAGGGAACAGGCTGTCCGTCGGCTCAGACACGCTGAGACGGGACAGAACCGCCGCCGGGTTGATGCTCGCCAGAACGCTGACACACACACACACACACACACACACACACACACACACACACACACACACACACACAGAGACACAGACACACGATTAACGTTAAACCGCGAGGGGGGGTCAGTACGGATCACTGGTCCACTACGGTCTGTTGTGACGGTTCTTATTCTAGCAGTTGAGGATTGTTCTGAACCGTGGACTCTTTGATAATCGTCAGTTCATCTGAACATGTAACAGCTGCATCAGTGAACCCTGATTTAAGCTGAGCTCCGTACCTGCTGATCTCCACCGTTTGATGGATTCTGCGCTTGGACTCCGTCAGGTCTTCTCGGTCCACGTCGACTCCGAGCTGCTGCAGCTGCCTCATGGTGGCTCTGAGCACCGGGTCTCCTCCACAGCTCTGCTTCCTCCTGGACTGGGAGGACTGGGGGGACACAGACAGGCTCCTCCTGCTAGACTCCTCTTCCACTTCCACTTCCTGTTTACTGTCCGACTCCTGGAGACGACTGGTGAGCTGATTCTGAGGACACATTCAAATATTTAGAGTCAGCGTCGCGGGACCCGGTAGCGTCGCGGGACCCGGTAGCGTCGCGGGACGTTACCTTCAGGGTGTGATAGAAGCTCTGCTGCTCTCCGTCTGGTCGGTACATGCTGACACTCTCTCCCAGAACTGGACTCTCCAGACCGCTGACACTGCACCTGAACACACCACGAGTCAGAGTCCAGGTCTCTATTGATAAAGACCTGCTTAATAATACACCCGTCTTTTCTCCACCCGGCTCACCTGTGCTGACCGGAGGGGGAGCAGGCCGCCTCACTGTCCTCATCTCCGCCCACAGACCCGATGACGGACAGGTCAGCGTGTGAGGAGGAGGAGGTGGGAGGAGCCTGTACCTTCCGATGGGGGAGGGGTGACTGAACGGGATTCCCCCAGAACAGACTGGCTCCTGAAAACCAGAGAGTGAGACGTGTGTCCAGCTGCTCTTCACAGTCAGTCTCAGTCTCACCTGTCCCCTCAGACTCCTCAGACTCACCTGTCCCCTCAATCCCACCTGTCCCCTCAGACTCACCTGCCCCCTCAATCCCGTCAGTCCCACCTGTCCCCTCAGACTCACCTGTCCCGTCAGTCCCACCTGTCCCCTCAGACTCACCTGTCTCTACAGCGATGCTCCTGGGGGTCTGAGCCTCCACCTGCCCACCTGAGGACTGAAGTGTCCCCTGAGCCTCCAGCAGCATCTGCACCTGAAGACAGTCGTTCATCGTTCACTCAACACTGTTACCATGACAACCTCACACTCACCTGAAGAACAGATCTCACCTGTGCCTGTAGAAGGCGAAGCTGTCGGTCCTGATGGAGGAGGAGCTGGTAGGTGTCAGACGGGACGACCCCCCCCACCTGATCACAGCATGGGGCATGAGGAGGGTGGCTACAGGTACAGGGAGGAGGGGGGAGGAGGTGGGAGGGAGGAGGAGGAGAGCTGTGAGGAGGGTGGGTGCAGAAGGGAGAGGGAGTTTGGTGACGGGAGGACAGAGGAGGAGCAAGAATGGAGGAAAGACGAACAGAAGGAGTAGTTGGAGGAGCAGGGTGAAGACTGGAGGGAGGAGGAGGAGTGTGGTGGTGGGAGGATGGAGGAGGAGCAGGGTGAAGACTGGAAGGAGGAGGAGTGTGGAGGTGGTGGGAGGATGGAGGAAGAGGAGCAGGGTGAAGACTGGAAGGAGGAGGAGGAGGAGTGTGGAGGTGGTGGGAGGATGGAGGATGAGGAGCAGTGTGAAGACTGGAGGGAGGAGGAGTGTGGTGGTGGGAGGATGGAGGAAGAGGGTGGAGTCCTGAGGAGGAGAAGATGGAGGTGCAGTTGTAGGTGTGGGTGGAGCAGCAGGAGCAGGGCTCCTGCAGGTTGGAGTTTGGGGTGCTGTGGAGGTGAGGAGGAGCAGCAGGTCTGGGAGCTGAGGAGGAGGTGGTGTTTCTGGTGGGAGGAGCAGCAGGAGGGTCTCTGTGGGCGGAGCCGGGGCCCTGCCGAGCGTTGTGATTGGAGGAGAAGCCGCTGTCAATCAGCAGAGAAAGTTCCGGAACAGACGGCCGAACTCTCCGAGCCTGAAAACAGAAAACAGCTGAACTCAACCGTCTGTGGTGACATCACGGTGATGTCACAGGTCAACATCACGGTGATGTCACAGGTCAACCACCGACCTGCTGAGCGGGGGGGTGCGGGCTCGGAGACGGACGTGGAGACAAGTCCTCGTCCTCGACTCCAGAGTCCTGATCGCTGACAGACAGACGGGCAGCGGGGGGGGCAGCTCTGAGGACAGAACAAAGCTCTCTGATTGGCTGTGAACCACCTCGTACTTTAAGACCGACCCGCTCTACTCCTGGGATTCTGGTACCTGTTGAAGGAGGTCCGGGCCTCTCTGAAGACCTCCGTCTGTCGGCTGTGATCCTCTGAACCCAGCTCACACCGCAGAGTCCGACCCTCCACCGAGACCACCTGCTGAAGGTCCACATGGGTCCACATTCATCCCCTTCATCCATTACTATCACTACAGTCTCTGTGGTGACAGGTGTGCTGTTACCTGGTACAGTGTGACACACTGGGAGGCGGTCAGTAGCTGGTAGTCTAGCTGTGGCGCCGGTCCCGGTCCAGGTCCAGGTCCTCGACACTGGAAGAACTGAGGAGCTCTGTGGGTGGAGGCGAACAGGACGAGGAGGAAACAGCGGCTCTCTGACAGAACTCTGAAACACAAGAGGAACACTCAGGGACTCCTCAACAACAGACACCTAATGGACCGGACAGGTGAGACTCACCTGTCCTGGAGGGCGGAGCTATACAGGAACCTCACACACCAGGCCCACACCTGAGGGTTGGAGACGTGTGTGACTCCACTCAGCCAGCTGTCACATGACAGGAAGTACAGTTAGCCATGGAGCTTCAACATCAGTGTTTTGTGAAGATAAAATATAACTGAACGAACATCCCAGGAGAACCACGAGAACACCTGGTGAGAGAACCACGAGAACACCTGGTGAGAGAAACACTCACAGTCCCACCAGCGGCAGCTTGGAGGCTTTAGGGTCGGACTCCAGCAGCAGGAGCAGCTTCCTGGTCTGATCCATGGTCAGAAACCTGCAGACACAAACAGAAGAGAGGAAGTCACCAGACTCCCCCAGAGGAACCCCGACTCCATCAGAGGAACCACTTCTCACCCTCTCTGTCGGTTGGCGGCATGCGGCGCCGGCGGGTTGATGCTGGTCAGACTCCTCAGCAGAGCGGTGGGGATGATGGGGACGTCTCTGACCGGCTGAACGTCCACGCTGACAGACGGACAGACGGCCGACCAGCTGAGGACGAATGACGCAGCGTCAGACTGCTGAGAGCAGAAGACAAGACCTTGAACCTTCATCAGCTGAGACAGAGACAGAGTCTGTCTGCTGCTCACACACTGCTGCAACGCCTGAGAGACAGAGACAGAGAGACAGAGACAGAGAGAGAGAGATAAACATCAGGTTTAAGATGAGATGTTGTCATGAACTCAACACTACAGTTAGATGAGTTCAGAGGTCAGATCTCGTTTAACAAAGTGTTCACATCCCATAATACTCTAACACAACTAAGAGTCCAGAGACATCAGGTCTCACTCCAGACAGACAGACAGACAGACGGGTTGTGACCTCAGACCTTGAAGCAGCGGTGAAGCTCCGCCTCTGATTGGATGACGGTCTCGTTCTGCGTGGAGAACCAACATGGAACCAGGACGTCTCCGGGCAGCAGAGCAGAGGGGACCCTGATGGAGGACCCGGTCTGGTCCCGACCCGGATCGAACCGGTCCAGGGTCACGGTGACCCCCCCCTCATCTGGACCACAGTCATCAGAATTCAGTTCTATTTATAATAACTATAAAGTGTATTATCTCTGATGTGGAACCAGGTCTCTGGTTCACCTGAACAGACCTGAACTCTCACCTGCATCCACACACACCGAGCCCAGCAGGAAACAAAGGAGGCGGGGCTTGTTGCTGTGACGGGCGTGTCGTTGAGCCAGACGCAGAGCTTTCTCCAGCAGCACCAACCGAGGCTTCCTGCACACACACGCACACGCACGCACGCACACACACACACACACACACACACACACACACACACACACACACACACACACACACACACACACACACACACACACACACACACACACACTTAAAGTTATTCGCTATTTGCGGCGTGGCCTCTTTGAGTGAGTGAGTGAGTGAGTGAGTGAGTGTGAGTGTGTGTGTGTGTGTGTGTGTGTGTGTGTGTGTGTGTGTGTGTGTGTGTGTGTGTGTGTACATGTACCTGTGAGCACAGAGCTGGAGGCGGAGCTTCTCTCCTGCTGGGTCTCCGTCCCACAGAGCTGATCTGGATTTGGGGAAACTGAGAGAGTTCATGAAGGTTCTGAAGGAGAGAAGAGAGAACGTTCTGTCAGAGGAACTTCATCATGGTTATATTTATTACCTTGTTCATAATGTGACACACTAACAATCATCACACTAACAACAACTCACTGAACCCCCAAACACAGTCATGTGCACAGAGTGTGTGTGTCTGTACGTCTGCACAGAGTGTGTGTACAGTGTGTGTCTGCACAGAGTGTGTGTGTCTGTACGTCTGCACAGAGTGTGTGTACAGTGTGTGTCTGCACAGAGTGTGTGTGTCTGTACGTCTGCACAGAGTGTGTGTACAGTGTGTGTGTCTGCACAGAGTGTGTGTACAGTGTGTGTGTCTGCACAGAGTGTGTGTACAGTGTGTGTTTGTACTGTGTTGTAGTCTGACTTTACATGCTCTTGTATAACTTGTATTTGTACTCTTTGTTCTTCTGATTCGTTTCTTTTGAACTTCTCTAGAAGGGTCCGTCGTCGTCTCCTCTGAAGATCAATAAAGTTTCATCTGAAGTTTAAACTTTAATCTTAAGATGTTTGTTTGTACAAATAAAGTTGAATTAAATATAAAACATAAAGTCAGCACAGACCGAAATAAACACTGTAATGACATATTTATACCTCATAAAGTCATTAAAGTGATGAACACATGAATGTATCAATAATTAGAATTATGAGTGAGTACTTTTACCTTTAAGATACTTGTAACAGAGTACTTCTACACTGTGGTAGTACTACTTGTACTGACTATTCTACCTGAGCTCATCACGTTCATCAGGTGTTGTTGTCACCTGACGCATGCGCGCTGACATGAACTCACCTTCCTCTCACGTTCTCTGGAGTAAGAACCGCCTCGAACACTCCGGACGGTAGAGCCTGGAGGTCCACCGGGCAGCTCATCTGTGGCCGACAGAGAGGGACTATTAACGGTCACTGAGCGGCTAACAGCTGCTAGCCTCGTTAGCTTCCTGCTCGCACCGTATCAGCTCCCTCTGTTAGCTCCGTTAGCTTCACATACAGGGACGAAGCTCGAGCCACACGGACGATAACGTTTAATAAAGTCCCAAACTCTGAGTTAACTTTACTTCTTCTCAATATTTGTGTATGAATCTGACCGCAGACAACAACCAGCTGCTCGCTGTTGAACTGTGGCGCTGTTTCTGCTCCTCTGGCGGGGCGACTCAACCAGCCAATAGGAAGAGCTCCAAGGAGCCGTTCTGACCAATGGCGTGTCGCTCCGTCTCCTCTTCTTCACGTCCTTCTTGTGTCGTCAGCATCAGATTAAACTGACTGAAGCTCCACAGCGCCCCCAACGGCCAGACGGAGGCACGAGTACTTATAGGACCATACCGCAGTTTATATATATATATATATATATATATGTATATTTTGTTGTATTTTTATTACATGAACATACAAACACATAAACACATAAACACAAAAACATATACACATATAACCATATAAACATATAAACATAAACATATAAACACACAAACATATACACATATAAACATATAAACACACAAACATATGCAAATATACACATATAACCATATAAACATATAAACATATAAACACACAAACATATACACATATAAACATATACACACATAAACATATAAACATATACACATATAAACATAAACATATAAACATATAAACATATACACATATAAACATATAAACACACAAACATATACACATATAAACATATAAACATTTAAACAGATAAACATTTAAACATATAAACAATATAAACATAAACATATACACATATAAACACACAAACATATAAACAATATAAACATAAACATATAAACATAAACATATAAACATATACAGCAGAAAGTAGATAATTTTGTTTTTACAGTGAGGACAGTGTGTGTGTATGTGTGTGTGTGTGTTTCTGTTTGTGTGTGTGTGTCTGTGTGTGTGTGTGTGTGTGTGTGTGTGTGTGTGTGTGTGTGTGTGTGTCTGTGTGTGTGTGTGTGTGTGTGTGTGTGTGTGTGTTGGATTATTCATGTGTGAGGGTTTTCTTCACACAAAGTTAATCTCCTGAAAGTGGAGGAATTATTCATCAGCGTGTAACTCGACACCGAGTCCAGACAGACAGACAGAAACCTGTTTGTCTCTCTCTCTCTCTGTCTCTCTCTGTCTCTGTCTTTCTGTCTTTCTCTCTCTCTGTCTCTGTCTCTCTGTCTCTATGTCTCTCTCTCTCTCTCTGTCTCTTCATCTGTCTCTCTCTCTCTCTGTCTCTCTCTCTCTCTGTCTCTCTGTGAGTTCAGAAGTCTGACTCATCGTTTTTGTTCACAGGAAACTAAACTTCCTGTTGACTCTGAAGTCCAGAGATCAGAGACGCTGTCCCCTCAGGACAAAGAGGAGTCCTGGTCCTGGTCCTGGTCTTATAGAGATCAGAATCAACAGAACCCAGTTTAAAGCTGAACTCAAATAATCAGATGTTTTAACGAGTCTTCTCTGTGTTCATGTTGTTTTGTTTTGTACCTCTTTCATACTATATATATATATACTATGTGTCATGTACTTATTAAATAATCAGCGTTATGAGTTTGTTTACACTCTAAGATGAAGGAAACATAACAGATAAACATGAATTAATATTAAAATATCATTATTAGGAGCAGCAATTAAGACATGATGATAACTGATCCATTTCATATTAAAATATATCTATATTTAATCTTGTGGCCTTTATTATGAACACATATTTTGTGACTTTGAATTGTAAAATAAATATTTTTTTTCAATAAGACTCAACAGATATATTCTATCACCTCCTTCACTTCCAGCTTAATTAAATGATTTGATTATGATTATATAATTAATAGTTTTATTTACTGACAATAATAGAACATGTTTATTCATCTTTATTAATCTTGGTCGGTGGGATGAATATTATTTATAATGTATTTATTATTTGTAAAGGGAGACGCCATGTTGTTTCCTTCTCTCAATAAATACCAGAAACACGTGATTAATCATATTTATTGGTGTTTATTTGTGACTTGTTTTGTTTATTTCCAGGTGTCTCGCGCTGTCGTCCCGGGTCTTTACATCCGGGACATCGGAATGTAAACGCGTCACGTTTTTTGTCGGGACAACGCCCACTTACCCAGAATGCAAAGCGTGTGTGTATCTTTTGCTACTGAGGGGCACATCTTTATCATAGATGAACGTTGATCGATGAAACGTCATCAGGCCTTTACATTCATCTCTAAAACTAATATGTAAAAAAAAAAAGTATTTTTGTCGTAACGTCTCTTTTCACCTAGCCAATCAGCGCCCGGCTCCGGTCTGGAAACGCCTACAATGTTTGCTGACTGGCCAATCAGGTCGCTCCCTTTTACCGGACGCCATTTTGTCTGTTGGAGCGGTGCTGGATGGAACCTGTTGCTCCGTAGTTCCGTGTTGTGCAATGGACGGGTGAGTCTTCTACGTGTTCACTCACACTCAGTCTGTCTTTGATCTGTTTCTTTACTCACAACCGGGAACATCTGCGTGAACACGTCGTCAGATTAACGTGAGACCGGAAGACTGCCGGCGTTCGTGTTGATCTTTTAACCGTCGATAAAGTTGTGTTTGTGGTGTTAGCAAGGAAAGCTAGCCGCGTTAGCTGAGGTGTTAGCTGTGCTGTTAGCTGTAGTGCTAGTCGTGGTGTTAGCTGTGGTGCTAGCTGTGCTGTTAACTGTGGCGCTAGCTGAGGTGCTAGCTGTGGTGCTAGTTGTGTTGTTAGCTGAGGTGCTAGCTGTGGTGTTAGCTGATGTGCTAGCTGTGGTGTCAGCTGAGGTGCTAGCTGTGGTGTCAGCTGAGGTGCTAGCTGTGGTGCTAGCTGAGGTGCTAGCTGTGGTGTTAGCTGAGGTGCTAGCTGTGGTGTCAGCTGAGGTGCTAGCTGTGGTGTTAGCTGTGGTGTTAGCTGAGGTGCTAGCTGTGGTGTTAGCTGAGGTGCTAGCTGTGGTGTTAGCTGAGGTGCTAGCTGAGGTGCTAGCTGTGGTGTTAGCTGAGGTGCTAGCTGAGGTGCTAGCTGAGGTGTTAGCTGTGCACAACTTCCACACTTAACTCTGTTTACTGGTATTTAAACGAGGCCTCGTTTACTTATTTAACACACTAAGATCTAAATTAATACATCAATTTCTGTAATGATCACTCAGCAACGTGCATAACTCCCAGTGAAGCTTCACGATGTTCTCACGCCCACTAATTATGTTTCCCTCTCAGAAATGTTTAAATGTTACTAAAGTTGATGTAGCTCCATGTTTGACAGACGGGTCTCATCTGATTGGTTAAAGGTGTAAGAACCAACGGTTCAGACTGGAGGACTTCAACACAAGTGTTTACCTTAAAGCAAGTCCAGTTATATAGAACATATAGAACACTTGTGTTCTATGAGGTTTGTGTTTTAAATATTAAGAAGACAACTTTATATTCACGGTGTTTCATTTGCAGCTCGGCAGTAACTGATGAACTCAGATGTTAGACGGAGCTGTTCAGATTGAATTCATTCTTTTTAAGGTGACTGTAGCTTTACATGTGAAGAGGTCTTGTTTGCATTTAAAGACTCAAACTAACTCCACCAAAGGAGGAAACGTGAGACGACCTGTTTGTCTTCCTCTGGTTCCTGTTGATATCAAAGTTTAATGGACGCGTTTGTCTTCATGGGTTCTGGTTGTATTGATCTCTACGGTGTTCTGTTCACCAGCTGCTTCTCTACCAGCTGAACGTGATCCTCTGCAGAGCGACAGGCGTTCCACTTCCTGCTCTGAATATTTGTGCTTTGTCGAGGCTCATTGGTGCCCTGAGGGTCTTCTTCTTCTTCTTCTTCTTCTTCTTCTTCAGGACAGCCGGTTTAGTGTCTCATTTCTACATGTACCATCCAAAGTACAAGTACTCTTGACAGGTACTCTTGACAGTTACTCTGTCATACTTCTTATCAACTTAAGCCATTTATTTCCTCCATCAGCCATGAAAGAAAGAAGATGTACTTCTGTTCAGTACTTGTTGCGGAAGTCCAGATATCCTGTAAACTACACGCATTTTTTTTGGTGCCAATTTGCATCCCTCCAGTCTCATCGTGTCTCTGAGGAGACTTTGTAATCTTTGGTGTGAACACAGCGCCACCTTTCTGTAATACTGTGAACACTCAGACGACGGGTTAAAGTGTCACAGACACTTTTATCTCCTCACAGACTTGTCGTGATGTCATTGAACGCATCGCTTCAGTCTGATGGGTTTTCTCTGCCCTTCGCTCCGTCTCCTCAGGCTTCAACCTCATTTTAACTTTGTTGGCTTGTTTTGAGTTTTTCTCTCTGCTGCTTCTAACACGCTGTCTTCTCTTCACAGCAGTGTCCACCAAGATCTAACAGCTGGTACTAAGGTAGGAACCTCCTCCTCTTTCTCTTCCTCCTCCTCTTTCTTTCTCCTCCTCCTCTTTCTTTCTCTTCCTCCTCCTCTTTCTCCTCCTCCTCCTCCTCAGCTCTCTCTAAAATCACCTTTGTATAGTTTTTGTTGTGTTCAAGGACCCTCAGACATCATAGCCTAATTAATCAATTAGTTAATGGACAGAAAATCAATCGATAACATCGGTTTGATTGATTGATCAGCTGTTGGAGGCGTGTCTTGGTTACATTGATCAGCAGTTGGGGGCATGTCTTGGTTACATTGATCAGCTGTTGGGGGCGTGTCTTGGTTACATTGATCGGCTGTTGGGGGCGTGTCTTGGTTACATTGATCAGCTGTTGGGGGCGTGTCTTGGTTACATTGATCGGCTGTTGGAGGCGTGTCTTGGTTACATTGATCAGCTGTTGGAAGCGTGTCTTGGTTACATTGATCAGCAGTTGGGGGCGTGTCTTGGTTACATTGATCAGCAGTTGGGGGCGTGTCTTGGTTACATTGATCAGCTGTTGGGGGCGTGTCTTGTTGAGTATTTCCTGATCTAATGGATCACTAGATGAAGATGAATCTCCAGCTCTAATCAGGCTGATGGATCAATAACAGACGATGTTAACGTGTATCAGGAAACCGGAACCACTGGTTCTACTGGTTCTAGTGATCAGCTGATCACTTTGATCACCTGTGGTGGGCGTGGCCTTCATGTACCTGAGGTAGAGCCAGACCTTTGTTGCTTCTGTTTCACATTAAAGGTCTTCCTGCAGTTGAGAAGGCAGAATATCCTTCTGGGAGGGCTTTTATTGTGAAAGGAACAGTTGTATGTTAGAAATGAGATCATGAATATTAATATAAATATAAACTATATTTGTAAACAATGACGTAGATCAGTGTGAACATTTAGTTTAACGAGAGAAGAAGATATAAACGTTCTGAGGTCCAAGTCTCCAGATGATCCACGCAGTGATGTGTTCATGAACGCAGCGTCAGTGTTCACTAAGGTGGTCGTTGAACTACGTCCACTGCTCACTACAGAGTCTCTTCACTGCAGTCAATCAGTGGAGTGACGGGGTTCACACCAGACGATAGATTACAAAGTCTCAGGCGTGATGAGACTGGAGTGACACCGATCAGTGTTGAGATGCTCCTCCTCCATCAGTGACGTCATGATGTATCAGACTTTTTACAAATCCTCATCATTCTGTTTTTGTGTGTTTATTGTGTTTCGTGTTCATACAGCTGTAGTGAACACTCTGATGACCGTGTAGTTTACAGCAGATCTGGACTTCTACAACAAGTACTGGACAGAAGTCCAGCTTCTTTCTTTCATGGCTGATGGAGAAATAAAAGACTTAAGTTGATAACGGCTTCTGGGGCGATAAGCCACACACCCTCTCCGGCGTGTCTGGAGCCCCCGCGAGTAAGGTTTGGTGTGAACACACCTTCACTGATGAAGACTCACCTTCATCTCTCCGATGACGTCTTCAGTCTTTGTTGGTCTGATGTTCACATGATACTAAACATCTGAGTCTGGAGATTAATCTGATCTCCCAGAAGCCTTTGCTCACATTCCTCTGGTTGGTATGTGGACCAGTCACAGGAATGTGAGCAAAACCTGAATCTGAGCCAGAACCACATGAAGAACAGGAAGGAGGAGGAGGAGGAGAGGGTGACTTTGAGGATCTCAGGTGTCTCCTCAGGCGAGTCACCTGAAACAGAACACACTGGATCCTGTTAAAGGAACAGTTCAGAGTTTATGTTTCCTCAAGAACATCTGGAGCAGATGTTCTCCTCAGAGGTGTGAAGACTTTAACGTACTGAGACATTTAAGAGATGAGTTGTCTGCATCACAGTAAAGATGATGAAGATGAAGTCTCCAGCTGAGGTCTGTGGTTGGTCCTTTAAACCAGAGAGCAGCAGACTGCCTGTTTGTCTTCTGTGAGACAGACCGGGCAGCAGCTGTCAGACAGCAGGTCCAGGTCCAGAGGAGACCAGGGCTCAGGTTTCTGCTCTTTTATTCATGAGAGGAGCTGTAAGAAGATCTGAGCTGCTTTTGTTTAGGAACACAAAGACACCAACTGACGATTGGTCCGTTTGATCGTCACGTTGTCCAATCGGCTTCTAGTCCAGAACCACAGACAGACATTTAGTATCACAGGAGAAGTCAGTCTGCAGAGGCCGGGACCCAAACCTTCATCTCTAGAGTCTACTGACAACTAAAGCAATCAATGTTCAATGACCAGTGAACCCACCACGGACTCACAGGAGGCTTTCATTGAAACAGTAGAAGAAGAACTCTGTCTGTGGAATGAGGCTCTTTGTCCACATCTGGTTTTCATTGAGCTCCACAGGAAGTGCCCCCCCCATGTTTGACTGTCTCGTGGTGACTGTTTTAAGGACATGTTGCTCTCTACTGCCCTCTGGTGGCAGCAGGGCTTCCTGTTTTACTGTGATGTTTGATGGCCTGCTGTCCACGTCTTCTGATGAAAGTCTAAATCACATGTTGAGAACTGACGGAGATCAAACTTGTGTTTCAGAGAGGATCTGAAGAGGTTTTCCCCAGCGTCTCCAACGGCCCGTATATCATGAGCACCACAGGTCAGTTAAATATCACATTCATGCTCCTCAGGATCAATGGTTTCTATGTTTGATATCAGGAATATTACTTTATAGAGATGTTAGATTTAGTTCTGTTGACTTTCTTCTTCTTCTTGTATGATTGTTGATGAGATGATGGTAGTTGCTTCCTGTCCTCTGTAGCCAATGGAAACGACAGTAAGAAGTTCAAAGGTGACATAAGAGGTCCCGGGGTTCCATCCAGGGTCATACACATCCGCAAGCTCCCGAACGACATCGCAGAGGCCGAGGTGATCAGCCTCGGCCTGCCATTCGGAGACATCACCAACCTGCTGATGCTCAAAGCCAAAAACCAGGTGAAGGACTTTTACAGTTGGTTCTCTACTCACCGGTCCCTCACCGAGCGTCCCGTACCGAGCGTCCCTCACCGAGTGTCCCGTACTGAGCGTCCCGTACCGAGCGTCCCTCACCGTCCCTCACCGAGCTGTCCCGTACCGAGCTGTCCCGTACCGAGCTGTCCCGTACCGAGCGTCCCTCACTGTCCCGTACCGAGCTGTCCCGTACCGAGCGTCCCTCACCATCCCGTACCGAGCTGTCCCGTACTGAGCTGTCCCGTACCGAGCGTCCCGTACCGAGCATCCCGTACCGAGCTGTCCCGTACCGAGCTGTCCCGTACCGAGCTGTCCCGTACCGAGCGTCCCGTACCGAGCGTCCCGTACCGAGCGTTCCGTACCGAGTGTCCCGCACCGAGCGTCCCTCACCGAGCATCCCTCACCGTCCCTCACCGAGCATCCCGTACCGAGCGTCCCGTACTGAGCGTCCCGTACTGAGCGTCCCATACCGAGCGTCCCGTACCGAGCGTCCCGTACCGAGCGTCCCGTACCGAGCGTCCCTCACCGAGCGTCCCTCACCGTCCCTCACCGAGCATCCCGTACCGAGCGTCCCGTACCGAGTGTCCCGTACCGAGCGTCCCGTATCGACGGTCCCGTACCGACGGTCCCGTATCGAGCGTCCCGTACCGACGGTCCCGTACTGAGCGTCCCGTACTGAGCGTCCCGTACCAAGCGTCCCTCACCGTCCCGTACCGAGCTGTCCCGTACCGGCCCAGAACTATCTGTACTAAACTGTCCTGTGTCCCCCTTCAGGCCTTCTTGGAGATGAACTCAGAGGAAGCAGCTCAGAACATGGTGGGTTATTACTCCACAGTGATGCCCATCATCAGGAACCATCTGGTCTACGTTCAGTTCTCCAACCACAAGGAGCTCAAGACAGACAACTCCCCCAACCAGGAGGTACACCTCACTCTTTACTGTTAGCATCTGTTAGCATCTCCTCTACAGCACTCATCCATTGTTAGCATCTGTTAGCACCTGTACAGTGCCCATCCATCCTTAGCACGTGTTTACATGTCCTCTCTCAGAGGGCCCAGGCAGCTCTTCGGGCCCTCACCACGTCTCATGTGGACCCGACTATGGGGGCTCCGAGCACCGTGCTGAGGGTCGTGGTGGAGAACCTGGTCTACCCCGTCACCTTGGACGCGCTCTGCCAGGTAAATACAACAACAACGACAACGCAAGCAGGAGACGCATATAACTTAGATTTGACCGATCCGTTTCCCGTCTGGTCCTCAGATCTTCTCAAAGTTCGGCACGGTTCTGAGGATCATCGTGTTCACTAAGAACAGTCAGTTCCAGGCTCTGCTGCAGTATGCTGACGGAGTGTCCGCCCAGTCGGCTAAACTGGTGAGCATCGCATCCTGCCGGTCCCACCGCCGGCAGGAACGCACATCCTCTGATGAGGAGTTCACGGTTCACTGAGCTGCTCTTCTGTGCTTCAGTCTCTGGAGGGTCAGAACATCTACAACGGCTGCTGCACTCTGAGGATCAGCTTCTCCAAACTCACCAGCCTCAACGTCAAGTACAACAACGAGAAGAGCCGAGACTTCACCAGACCGGACCTGCCCACCGGAGA
The DNA here is from genome assembly GCF_023349555.1 of Cebidichthys violaceus. NCBI lineage: Eukaryota > Metazoa > Chordata > Actinopteri > Perciformes > Stichaeidae > Cebidichthys > Cebidichthys violaceus. The sequence goes on along the minus strand of NW_027176539.1, from coordinate 2,567,486 downwards.
CAGCCAGCCCACCATGGAGCACCCAGCCATGGCCACCGCCTTCAGTGAGACACACACACACACACACACACACACACACACACACACACACACACACACACACACGTGTTGAACCTGTAGTTCAGGTGTGTCTCTTCTCCAGCTCCAGGTATCATCTCAGCCGGTCCGTACGGTGGAGCTCACACCTTCCCTCCAGCCTTCACCCTCCAGCCTGCCAGTGAGTCTCACCTGTTCAGCTTCATGCTGCTCGCTGCACCTGTGGTTTCTCACCAGGGTTCATCTTAATGAAGAAACCTGCTTCAATAGATCTCAATGCATCTACTGTTAGAAAGTCACTTCAATGGAGGATAATTATAATAAATGTCAGCATCATGTTTCAGGTCGTTAAACAGCTGACTGAATACACTGATAGAATACTTCATAATATGATACACTGATAGAATACTTCATAATATGATATTACATATTCTGCCAATCGGCCCTTAAATGCAATAAATTCCTGACAGCCAATCACATCTCTGCTCATGTTGATTTCATTTCAAAATAAGAGCGTGCTGTAATTCTCAAGATGACCCAGCTGTGGTCTCATTAGTGTCTCACCCGTCCCACCCCTCCCACCTGTCTCACCCGTCCCACCCCTCCCACCTGTCTCACCCGTCCCACCCCTCCCACCTGTTTCACCCGTCCCACCCCTCCCACCTGTCTCACCCGTCCCACCCCTCCTACCTGTCTCACCCGTCTCACCCCCCCACCCGTCTCACCCCTCCCACCCGTCTCACCCTCCCATCTGTCTCACCCCTCCCACCTGTCCCACCCATCTCACCCGTCTCACCCCTCCCAGTGTCCTCCCACTACCCAGGCCTGGTCCCCGCTCTGCCCGGGGCCCTGGCCTCTCTGGCCCTCCCCGGGGCCTCCAGACTGGGGTTCCACCACCACCTGTCATCTGGAGTCTCTGTCCTGCTGGTCAGCAACCTGAACCCTGAGGTGAGTGCGTCTCTCTGTCCGTCCTCTTCTTCTTCTGTGTTCATAAGACCGCTAAACCTCCTGCTCCTGTGTGCAGTGCATTGTGGGTCAGCAGTGTTTATTATTAACATGTCGGACAAAAACAGAGGATGTAGACGGACGATGTTTGACAGTTCAATGTTAGAGAAGTTACACAGACACACAGAGACAGACATACAGACAGACAGACACACACAGACACACAGAGACAGACGGACAGACAGACAGACAGACACACAGAGACAGACAGACAGACAGACAGACACACAGAGACAGACAGACAGACAGACAGACACAACCTCCTCTCTAAAGGTAATTAACCGTCTGATTGACCCCCTCACCTGTGTCTCTCTCTCTCTCTCTCTCTTTTTTCTCCCCCGTTTAATTTGTTGCCATGGAAACGGACCCCCCCCACCTTTACCTGTCTGTCTCTAAAGAGAGTCACGCCCCACTGCCTCTTTGTTCTCTTCGGTACGTTGTCACTCGCTTCTTATTTTGAAATTCAGTCACTTGTTTGTTTTGATTTTAACTTCCTGTTTTTAATGAAAGAAATTAGTTTTATTTACAATATTTAATTATTAATAAAAGTTTAGTCTTCAGGGCTGATGAACTAAAAGTGAGGAAAAAAGACACTTTATTACAGATTAAAATAATATTATATATATATATATACACATACATATTATTTATATATATACTATATATATAATGTATATTATGTATATATAATATATATATATATTTATATTATATATATATATATATATTTATATTATATATATATATATAATTTATATATATATATATATATATTTATATTATATTTATATATATATTATATATATATATATATTTTATATATATATATATTATTTATATATAAAGAAAAATATAGAAATATCAACATTTACATGAAGACAAATTAGAATAATGATTCACAGTTTATGGTATGTCTTCCTGTCGTCATGGGGACTACATGTGACAGCAGCTGTATTCATGGTCTCATCTGATCTCAGTAAAGTTTGAGTTTCCTTCGGTCTGCATGTCCTGAATCAGCCTCTCACTCCCATGATTCATAGCTGCTACACTGTGATCCGACCCTGAACTTCCTCCCTGCTTCCTGTTTACTCCTGAACTAAAGTCACGTGTTTGACGGCGGGTTTTATATTCTGTTTGGTCTAAGTCTGCGTCGTTGTGCTCGTACGACTTCCTGTTTGAGAAGAATTTAACCTTTCTGTTTGTTAAGGTGTTTATGGCGACGTGATGAGAGTCAAGATTCTGTTCAACAAGAAGGAGAACGCTCTGGTTCAGATGTCTGACTGCACTCAGGCTCAGCTCGGTGAGGAACACTGTTATATGATGTGAACGTGACTCAAACGTCTATTCAGTGGAAGTAAGATCAAGTTTAGCTGCTTTAAAAGTCCTCAGAAGAGTTCAGCGTTATTCAATGAATGTTTGAATCCTAAAATGTTACGTATGTTTTATGTTCAGGGATAGAAACAACAGAGCAGAGTGTCTTAGAGTGAGAGAAGAGAAAGAAGTAATCAGAAGCGTTCTTTACTCTCTGCTTTGCAGCCATGAGTCACCTGAGTGGACAGCAGCTCCACGGAAAGTCTCTGCGCATCACGCCGTCCAAACACACCAGCGTCCAGCTTCCTCGTGAAGGCCACGAGGACCAAGGCTTGACCAAAGACTACAGCAACTCTCCCCTGCACCGCTTCAAGAAGCCCGGCTCCAAAAACTACTCCAACATCTTCCCACCTTCTGCCACCTTGCACCTGTCCAACATCCCGTAAGTCCTCCACCAGTCCTCCACCACGACTGAGACTAGCTGCAGCGGTCCTCTAACGCTCATGTTCCTTTGTGTCTGCAGCCCGTCTGTGGTTGAGGACGACCTCAAGATGCTGTTTTCCACCTCAGGAGCCATGGTCAAGGCCTTCAAGTTCTTCCAGTGAGTCGTCGATCGACTGTCCTCCTCTACCCCGAAGTCCTGAAGCCTTCATCCTAACCCTGTTACCCCATGTCCTAGTCCTGAATCCTTTATCCTAACCCTGTTACCCCATGTCCTAGTCCTGAAGCCTTTATCCTAACCCTGTTACCCCATGTCCTAGTCCTGAATCCTTTATCCTAACCCTGTTACCCCATGTCCTAGTCCTGAAGCCTTTATCCTAACCCTGTTACCCCATGTCCTAGTCCTGAATCCTTTATCCTAACCCTGTTACCCCATGTCCTAGTCTTGAATCCTTTATCCTAACCATGTTACCCCATGTCCTAGTCCTGAATCCTTTATCCTTACCCTGTTACCCCATGTCCTAGTCCTGAATCCTTTATCCTGACCCGTTACCCCATGTCTTAGTCCTGAATCCTTTATCCTAACCCCGTTACCCCATGTCCTAGTCCTGAAGTCTTTATCCTAACCCTGTTACCCCATGTCCTAGTCCTGAAGCCTTTATCCTAACCCTGTTACCCCATGTCCTAGTCCTGAAGCCTTTATCCTAACCCTGTTACCCCATGTCCTAGTCCTGAATCCTTTATCCTAACCCTGTTACCCCATGTCCTAGTCCTGAAGCCTTTATCCTAACCCTGTTACCCCATGTCTTAGTCCTGAAGCCTTTATCCTAACCCTGTTACCCCATGTCCTAGTCTTGAATCCTTTATCCTAACCCTGTTACCCCATGTCCTAGTCCTGAATCCTTTATCCTAACCCTGTTACCCCATGTCCTAGTCCTGAAGCCTTTATCCTAACCCTGTTACCCCATGTCCTAGTCCTGAATCCTTTATCCTTACCCTGTTACCCCATGTCCTAGTCCTGAATCCTTTATCCTAACCCGTTACCCCATGTCTTAGTCCTGAATCCTTTATCCTAACCCCGTTACCCCATGTCCTAGTCCTGAAGTCTTTATCCTAACCCTGTTACCCCATGTCCTAGTCCTGAAGTCTTTATCCTAACCCTGTTACCCCATGTCCTAGTCCTGAATCCTTTATCCTAACCCTGTTACCCCATGTCTTAGTCCTGAAGCCTTTATCCTAACCCTGTTACCCCATGTCCTAGTCTTGAAGCCTTTATCCTAACCCTGTTACCCCACGTCCTAGTCTTGAATCCTTTATCCTAACCCTGTTACCCCATGTCCTAGTCCTGAATCCTTTATCCTAACCCTGTTACCCCATGTCCTAGTCTTGAATCCTTTATCCTAACCCTGTTACCCCATGTCCTAGTCCTGAATTCTTTATCCTTACCCTGTTACCCCATGTCCTAGTCCTGAATCCTTTATCCTAACCCTGTTACCCCATGTCCTAGTCTTGAATCCTTTATCCTAACTCTGTTACCCCATGTCCTAGTCCTGAATTCTTTATCCTTACCCTGTTACCCCATGTCCTAGTCCTGAATCCTTTATCCTAACCCTGTTACCCCATGTCTTAGTCCTGAAGCCTTTATCCTAACCCTGTTACCCCATGTCCTAGTCTTGAAGCCTTTATCCTAACCCTGTTACCCCATGTCCTAGTCCTGAATCCTTTATCCTAACCCTGTTACCCCATGTCCTAGTCCTGAAGTCTTCATCCTAACCCTGTTACCCCATGTCCTAGTCCTGAAGCCCATGTCCTCATCTTTAACATCTTTACTGACTGAAGCATTCATTCTTAAACCCTGAACCCTCACCTTTCATGTCCTGGTCTTTGTATGTGTCCTGAACTGGTACTCCTGTCCTGAAACACTGATTCATACGTTGTCCCGAACCCTTTTGATCATGTGACTTTGCGGACTTCCTGTGTCGTCTGAAACGCTCCTCTTGGTTTCTCCTTCAGGAAGGACCACAAGATGGCTCTGATCCAGATGGGCTCAGTGGAGGAGGCCATCGAGTCCCTAATCGAGTTCCACAACCACGACCTGGGAGAGAACCACCACCTGCGGGTCTCCTTCTCCAAGTCCTCCATCTGAGCCTCCGACTTCCCTGGATGGGGTCCACTACACTCCGATCATTCCTACCAGTCTGCAGGAGCCACCGGGAAGTCTGGTGTGACGTTAACTTATTTTTTTAAACTCATTTTTAGGTTCTTTAAGAGGATTAGGGTCATTTTAAGAACCATTTGGAGGAAGTCAGAATTCTGGAGTTAATCAGAAGTCGGGAAGTAAAGTCGGTATCAGAAGCCGTCGTTCTGAGGTCGTCGTCAGGATTGGGACTGGTGTTGCGTTCGTGTCCTTGTTTTGAAGTCGTTACCTTTTAGCCACTCTTGCCTTTCCACTTTAATCCTGGATTCAAGGATTAAAGTCAGCCTTCTAAATTTATTTCTCTGGAACGTGGACTCAAGTTATTCTAATCCCGACTTTATTACCTCAGAATTCTTTCTGTAGTCTCAGTTTTCCTGTGGTCCTGATCCTCTCCTCTGAAGTCCCCCCCCCCCCCCCCCAGACTTAGTTTGATCAGAGGATCCTGTGCCTTATTCCTGCAGTCACGACTGTGGCGTGTTAACAGTCCCATCATGCCTGCAGGCAGAGAGCAGGTTTACAGTTGGTAAAGGTTTACTGTTGCTGTGTTACGGATGTGTCTTCATGTTGTTGGTGTTGTTTTGTACTGCTGGTGACGAGCGTCAAACACGGGAACTCTTTCTTGTTTGCTGGTCTTTTGACCTCCGATGCTCTTTTGTTCTTTTCATTTCTTCATGTCTTAATGTCTTTATTCCTTATTTCTTTATTTCCATGTATGCAATCACGTTTTATTCAAATCAAATATTGTAGCAATATTTTAATCATTCCTGAGCTTTTGTTTCCGTGGTGTTGTGTTAGATCTGTGAGCTCGTCTCTGAACGGTTTTATTTATTAGTTTGTGATCCACTACAGCTGAAACCAAAAACGGCCTTTTAGATGCAAACGAACCCGCCGGCCTCAGGTTCCTGGTTTAAAGGACTCGACAAGAGATGGAAGAAGGTGAACCGGTTCAGGCTCTGGTGGGGTTTTACTGTGGGAATGTGTTGAGTGTGACTTCAGTGTAACGTGGAGTGCCTTCATGACAGACATCAGGTATTAATCCTCTCTGCTCCGAG